>NW_007250688.1:380768-381009 GCF_000164805.1 Carlito syrichta
TGAGATAATTTTGGGATTGTCCTTCCTCATGCTTGGGGGAAAACGCCTGGTGGGCGGGGACGCCCCCGACCCACCTGGCTTTGTGTTCATGTAAAACTCTTGTGATTTGATTAAGATTGTCCTTCCTCATTCTTAAGGAAACGCCTGGCGGGTGGGGGACGCCCCTCACCTACCTGGCTTTGTGCTCACGTGAAAGTCTTGTGATTTAACATGTGAAAATTTGGGATAAAAGACTCACGTT
>NW_007250688.1:381029-391583 GCF_000164805.1 Carlito syrichta
TCCACTTTCTTTCTTTCTCTTTCTTCCTCCTTATATCTAGGCCTCCATCTTGCTTTCTTTTAATATCTATCCCTACTACAGAATTGGCTTCTGCACTAGACAGAGCCCAGTCTCTTTCTTCCCTTCTATTGCTCCAGAATATTCGCCGACGCTGCCCCACCTTCCAGGGAGCCTCTAAATCTCTTTTGGGGGGCTGGCTCCCCATATAGCATATCTTTCCAGACCTGTCTCTTGGCTGCTCACGTGTTTGAGCGTTTATCCTCAACCCTTCAAATGCTGTTCAACAAAGTTCATGTAACCTGACTCTACCCCAAGGATCTGTTTGCTGTGTTAGCTCACCACCTTAGTTGAATTAGAACCATGAGGATAGCACTGGAGCTGCTGGTGAGCCGGAAGCCACAAACCCTTGCTATAAACAGAGTGCCTCTGTGTCCAGCCAGCTCTCCCTTCTTTTGTTCATGCAGCCCCAAGCCGTCTGCTCATCAGAAATGACTCAGAAATGTCCAGAATCAACACAAGTTCAGCAAGCACAGTCCTGAGTCAGAGTGAGTGATCAGAGCTGGTCAAAGGGCCTACACAGCACAATCAAGCAGACCCTGAACAGATGCCTCAAATATATAACCGAGGACTTACTTTTTTCTTTTCTTTTTTTTAACCTCAAGCTAAAGAACTTGGCACAGACAGGACCAATTTTAATGTTGTATGAGAAAGAAGAATACTTGGCAGAAAGATAAAGCGATTCCCTCTAATTCATACATTCTGTGAATTGGTAGCAGAAACAAAGCTATTGAAATTTTTTTTGCCAGATTACAGACTATTCCTAGAGTTCTTTTTTAAATCTAAATGAGATTAAGACAATATTGGGCAGTGTTTCCCAAAATGTGGGCGGGGAGTGCTTTTCCCCCAGAATCAGGGGGGCTTATTTAAAACCCAATTTTTGGGCTCAATTTCAGGCCTAAATCAGACTCTCAGGGAGAGGAGGGGATGCCAGGAGTGTGTATTTTAATTAGATCCTTGGAGAGTCATGTGTCCTCAAATCTGAGACTCACAGATGCAGAAAACATAGAAGTTTACTAACTTCGTCTGTGCTTCTCAAATGTGCCTAGAGCCCCAAGGCTTTTGTTAAACAGAGACCCAGGCCTCTCCTCAGGAGATGCAGCTTCAGTCGTAGGAGTCAGAATAAAACAAAATAAAAGCCCCAGGTGATTGTTCTGATGAGGCAATTTCAGGTAACCCTGGCAGGAGATGATTGCTTAAGGCATATCTCAGTTTTATACTTCATAATAACAGAGCTGACATCTACTGAGTCCTTATCACACTAAACACTCCATTAGGTGTTTTACTGTTAACTCACCTCAGAACAATCTTATGAGGTAGGTGGTTTTGCGAGCCCTGTCTTATGAAGAAGGAAAATTAAACTTAGCCCTTACTCAAGGTCACACATCTAATGAGCAGCGAAGACAGAATTTGAGCTCAACTCATAAGAGTCTAAGATCCCGACTCACCCCCATGGGATTAGCCTACCTCTCTTGCTGTATCAGACAACTGCCAGAACCAAGTGATTGCCCCTGAGGTCTCTACTACATTTTCACCTGCAAGGTTTTCCTCTACATAGTTTTGCAGAGTCTTAAACCAAGACTCAATACTCCAGGTCATAAAATCTATTCCTTGTTATTGAAAAATGTTTTTCTGTTTTAAGTTTTTATTTAAAAAATTATGTTTCTGTTGTTTGCAATACAAAATTCACCTCTTTTATTTTGTATTTTAAGGATGTGGGGTACACTTCAGGAATAGATGTACAAATGGTCATTGTACAGATAAACTTTGGGCCTCACTTTGGTCCCCACTTCACCTGGTTTGAGATCAGGGACCCCTATTGATGATGTGTATCCCCCCTTCCCTGGTAGTGTCCCACTTCTGCCAATTCCTGTTTGATAGTATTATGATAACTGTTCAGGGTCCGCTTATGAGTGAAAACATATGGTACTCAGATCTGTTTCTGTGATAGATCCCTGAGTATTATAGACGCTAAATCCACCCAAGTTGCTGCAAAGTACATAAGTTTGTCCTTCTTTATGGCTGCGTAATATTCTATCATGCTTATGTACCACGTTTTTTTAATCAGTCCACTTTTGTTGGGCAGGGTGGTCGGTTCCATGTTTTTGCTATTGGGAATGATGCTGCAATAAACATGCGTGTGCAGGTTCTTTTTCATAGAGTAATCTGAGTTCCTCTGGATATATTCCCAGAAGCAGGGTTGCTGGGTCATATGGAAGGTCGATTTTTAGATCTTTTAGGAATTGCCACACTGTTTGCCTCAGAGGCTGTAATAGTTTCCACTCCCACCAACAGTGCAGAAGTGTTCCCTTTTCCCCACATCCTCTCCAGCATCTGATGTTTTTTGAGTTATTGATGATGGCCATCCTGACTGGAGTTAGGTGGTATCTCAGTGTGGTTTTAATTTGCATTTTTTTGATGATTAGTGAGACTGAGCATTTTTTCACGTATCTGTTGGCTGCTCGTCTGTCTTCTTTTAAGTGTCTATTCATATATTTTGCCCCCTTTTTTTTTTTTTCAGTTGAAGTCTCGCTCTGTCACCCTGACCGGAGTGCAGTGACCGCTCCTGGCCACCGCAGCCTCGACCTGCTGGGCTCCAGCGATCCTTCCACCTCCGCCTTCCAAGTAGCCGGAATTACAGGCATGCGCTACCACGCCCGGCTGATTTTTTGATTTATTGTAGAGATGAGGTCTCGCTGCCCAGGCGGGTCTCGAACCCGCGGGCTCAGGCAATCCATTCACCTCAGCCTCCCAAAGGCGCGGGATTACAGCCTGAGCCACCAAGCCTGGCTATTTTGCCCACTTTTTAATAGGGTTTTTTTTTTTTCTTTTCAGCATGTTTGAGTTCCTTGTAGATCCTAGATGTTAGACCTTTGTTAGATATAGAGTTGGCAAATATTTTTTCCCATTCTGTGGGCTGTGTCCCTGCTCTCTTGAGGGTTTCTTTTGCTTTGCAGAAGCCTTTCAGTTTGATGACGTCCCACTTGTCAATCTTATCTCTTATGGCATGGGCATTTTGGGTTTCGATCAGGAATTGGTTTCCAGTTCCAATTATATCAACAGCAAATAGGGATAACTTGACTTCCTCTTTTCCTATTTGGATACCCCTGATTTCCTTCTCTTGCCTGATTGCTCTAGCTAGGACTTCCAACACTATGCTGAACAAGAGGGGTGAAAGTGGACAGTCTTATCTTGTTCCCGTTTTCAGGGGGAAATGCTTTCAATTTCTGTCCATTTAGCAATATACTGGCTGTGGGCTTATTGTAGATGGCTCTGACTATTTTGAGGTATCGTTCCCTCTATACCTAGGTATTTAAGGGTTTTTATCAAGAAGCGTTGCTTGATTTTATCAAAAGCTTTTTCTGTGTCTAATGATATCATCATATGGTTCTTGTTTTTACATCTGTTGATGTATTTAATGACATCTATGGTCTTGCAGATGTTGAACCAGCCCTGCATCCTGGGGATGAAGTCTACTTGGTCATGGTGGATGATTTTTGAGATGTGTTGTTGGATCCGATTTGCTAGAATCTTATTGAGAATTTTTGTATCTGTGTTCATTAGGGATATTGGCCTGTAGTTCTCTTTCTTTGCTGAGTCTTTACCTGGTTTGGGTAATAGTGTGATATTAGCTTCCTAAAATGATTTAGGGAGAAAAGTCACCTCTTTATAGGAATGCTGGAAGTTTCTACAACATGAGCTTCTCCTTCAGTGACCTTGTTGACTCTGCTTTTATGTCACAGCACAGAACTCAGGGTTATTACTGCCATGAGACTGGACAGGTGTCACAAAAATCTCACTCTAAGCAGCTAGAACAAAGAAGCTTTGGTCTTAGGTGTTTTTGGTCACTTAAAAAAAACTATTTTTTTACACACAAATTCTGACTCCGGCTTATCTCCTGAGCTCATGAATTAATTTTGGAATTTGTCAAAGTTTGTAAAAGAACAATCTTTACAAATCTATTCTCTGTGCAGACATATTGAGGTATATCAAAGAATGGGTATGTTAAGGTTAGAGACAGACATGGAGAGGTCTCTGTGAATTTGGGGTTGGGGCAAGGAGGCGAGGAGGAAGAGGAGGAAGTTTTTTTTTCTCCAAATTAACGGGCATTAAGAGCCAATTTTTTCCTCATTCAAATTCAAAGGTAGGAAAAGAAACTTGATGGTGGCTAAAATTAACGGACGTACAAGGGCTCCCAAAAAACTCCTGGAATTTATTTATTTAAAAATTGTGCCTTTATTCTTACATGTTTAAACTTCAGTCACCTTCAAAATACTCTCCCTTTGATGCAAAACACCTATTGAGATGCTTTTTCCACTGCTCAAAACAGTTCTGAACTTGTCAATTTTGATACCTTCTAGTGCTTCTGCTGTTTTTTGCTTCACTTCTTCCACATCAGCAAAACATTTCCCTTTGAGGACTTTTTTTATCCAGGGAAACAAACAAATAAAAAGTCACTTGGGGCAAGATAGGGTGAACAGGAGGGTGGGCACAGGGGTCATGCTGTTTTTGACCAAAAACTGCTGAACACTCAGCGTGGTGTGGGCAGGTGTGCTCCTAAATCACCCATCATGAAATGGGCAAACGCATTGAAAGAATCTAAAAAAAAATTTTTTTTAAACTGAAGTCAAAGGCAGCCTCTCATAACAAGGCTAGCTGGTCCACTGATGCTAACGAGTCCCTAGAACACTTACCTAGTGGGGGAAGACTGTATTACAAGCCAAATTCGGGTGTTCTTTGGGTTCCACTTGTACCAAACCTGATCTGGGGAGCAGTCATCTTCCTGATGGGTTATTTAGCACTTGGCAGTTCTCAAGCAACCAAGCAATGGCTCACACGTAGCCCAAATGGACAAGAAAAAGCAAGTCCGTAATTGTTCTTCGGGAATTGCATTTTTGGCCTGGTGCTCTGTCTCCTGCTGGTGATCTCAGCGATTTGAGAGGCTGAGGTTCTTGAATCCAGGAGTTCAAGACCAGCCTGGGCAACACAGCAAGACCTCTTCTTTACAAAAAATAAAAACATAAATCAGCTGGACACAGTGGGGCATGCCTGTAGTTCCAGCTACTTGGGAGACTATGGTAAAAGGATTGCTTGAGCCCAGGAAGGCAAGGTTACCACTTGGGAGGAAAAAAAAAGTAATTTCATTTTTGTCACCAAATGAAGCTGTGGCCTATTTGATTACTGCCGATGCTTAACGTACTACTCTGATCTGAAAGCTGCAGTATCCTCATTTTTTCTTTAAAAAATAATTGTAACAGCTTTATTGAGGTGTAGCTAACCTAGAGAAAACTGAACATATTTAATGTGTCCAATTTCATACGTGTTGGCATATGCATACAACCATGAATCCATAACCATAGTAAGAGAGTTGACACCACCAGCAAAATTTCCTCATAGCCCATCTTGGTCCCTGACTGAATCTCACGAACAGTAATAAAGGGAAAAAGCCAGAGTCAAAAGAGTGTACAGAGCCTGATTCTGTTTAATTAGATACAAAAATGGACAAAGCCAACCTCTGCTGTTAGGAGTTGGGGGGTGGTGCGTGCGTCTACGTTGCTGATGGTGTCTTTGTTGTTGCTGCCCACCAGGGAGGCACAGTCAGTGTTTGCAGGCTGATGGACTGCTACTTATGTTATCCACTGAAAAAAGCAGCAATCCTAGGATCTTCTCAAATACGGGTTGACGACCACTCACCTTTATTTATTTATTCGTTTATTTTTTGAGTTGAAGTCTCACTCCGTCGCCCAGACTGGAGTGCAGCGGCCGCTCCCGGCCACCGCAGCCTCGACCTGCTGGGTGCCAGCGATCTTTCCGCCTCAGCCTTCCGAGTAGCCGGAGTTACTGGCATGTGCTACCACCCCCGGCTGATTTTTTTGATTTATTGTAGAGATGAGGTCTCACCAAGTTGCCCAGGTGGGTCTTGAACCCACGGGTTCAGGCAATCACCTCGGCCTCCCAAAGCATGGTATTACAGGCTGAGCCACCACGACCACTCACTTTTAAATGATGGTTTCATTACCAGCGTTTTTCTGTGTACACAAAACATGATGGTCTTAAGATGTTTCTTCCACAATGACTGGATCTTATCTCTAGGGCATGATAGTTCCATGAGATTTCGTAGGCTTCCAGGTGCTTATTAAGACAATCTTTCCTTTATTACAATTCTGAACAAGAACATTATCCTCATTCACAGCTCACAGGAAATGCAACACTTCTAAACTCCAGGTATTATGGCTTAAACAGGAAAAAAGAAAGGTTTGCAACTGATCCAATTGGAAGTGACTGGAAGGCTCAGTCACCATGATGAGACTAGCTCAAGAGTATAATTATTCGTGTCTACTGAACAAACTGCAGCCAAAGGTTATGGGCTTTCAAAAGACAAGCACTCCTGAATTGCCTTCCCAGTGTCTGAACAGAGTGTACCCTAGACAGAAAAGATTTATTGATCCTTTTAGGCAGGATGATTGTTGCCAGCTATACAATTTATAACATGATCCAGAAATGTTTATTCTCAGTCTGAGCTATGTCTCCTATCTTCCTCTGCTTTATTGCTCTGAGTAATTTTTGAGATCACTCTTCTCAGCTTTCTTCTGATCCCTTTTGATATTATATATAGGTGGAAGTATATCTGGTGAAAGTTGTAACAATGGTTGTTTTACTTGTCCTAGATGTGGAAATCTGTCTCCTCGGTAAGGCCGTCTGACTCAGGATGCAGCCAGGCATGAACCACGGGGAAGGAGGGGCCAGAACTTGCACCCAGAGAGCTGCTTACCGGGGCAGCAGGTGCTGGGGGAAGAGGCTCCCTGCACCCCCACCCCACACAGGGTGTGACAGGCTCCTCAAGGTCGGCTGAGCCAGGCTATACTTATTTGCTTTTATGTTTATTTACTAAACATGTGCAAAGAGCTTGCTGTGAGCAAGACGCCAATCTCGTCCCTTTACAAAGACTTACTTATGGAATTCTCATAATCACCCTGCAAGGGCCAGTCAATTGCTAGGATTGTCACCATAGAGAGAAGGGAACAAAAGTACTGCCAGGATGAAAGACGTGCCCAAGGTCACCCAGCTGGGAGGTGGCAGAGCCAGACCAAGCAGCAGGCTCCTGGGTCTACGCCCTTAATCTCTGCCCTGTGCTGCTTTCAAGAAATGCCTGACATAGGACGATGGGTTCTGTCATTAGAGATGGAAGGTAAGATAGGAGCAGATAACACTCAGAACTCTCCACTAAGGGAGGGCACAAAGAAAGTCTGTGGGGATGTGGGAACAGGGCCAGAGCTCGTGTGGGTCAGGAAGGAGATCTGAACCAGGGGGAGTGCCTAAATCCAAAGCCTCATTCTTGTTTCTAATTTGCCTTAAAACAATCATATGACTTAACAATCTTTTGATTAAAGCATCCACGTATTCCTCCATTCACTTATTCATTCACTCATTTATTTATCATTTATTTGATCAGTTAACCCATCAGTCATTCAACAAACTTTTACTGAGTGGGTCATCTGTGCCAGGAAGTTTGTTGAATGCCCCACAGAGAAAACATCAATAAACCACAATCCATACATTAACAAATTTAAGATTTAACAACATTGCCATATGAAAGTATTAGTTCCTTCTGAGAAACCCAGGGAATAATTTACACTCAGACTTGTTTAAAAATGAAAGCTAACTTAAATTTTGAGTTAGAAAGGAAGATGTTTGCCCAAGATCCAGTAGTAATGCGCATTCAAGGTGGAACTTGACCACGGAATCACTTTAATAGAATAAGTGCGTTTCCCCTATTGCTAACCTGATATTAAAAATAAAGAAATAACCAGGCATGGTAGCTCACCTTATAATCACAGCACTTTGGAAGGCCAAAGCGGGAGGATTGCTTGAGCTCGGAGTTGAGATCAGCCTGGGCAATATAGTGAGACTTTATCTCTACAAAAAAATCAAAAAAATTAACTGGACATGGTGGTGTGTTCCTGTAGTTCCAGCTACTCAGAAGGCTGAGGTGGGAGTATCACCTAAGCACAGGAGAATGGTGGAAAGTCATGACAGTGCTATGATGAGCCATGATTGTGCCACTGCACTCCAGTCTTGGAGACAGTGTGAAACCTTGACTCAAAATAATAATAATGATAATAATAATAATAGAACAATAGGAGGTGAAAATCTACATTTTGACTTTAAAATCATTAAAACGAAAGAAACTATACTATTAAACTATAGATTTAAACTCCAAATCAACATTGGTTAAGCAATTGCTCCTTTGTGATAAAGGCTACATTAAATTTTATTTCACAGTGGAAAGATCACAAGTTGACAGCCTAACAAATCATCTGAGGGAACTGGAAAGAAGACCACCAAAACCCTAACTTTAGCAGAAGAATCCAGATCACCAAAATAAAGGCCCAAATATGGGACATAGAAGACAAAAATATCATAGAAAACATCAACAACAACAAAAAGCTGGTCCTTTGAAAGAATTAACAAAATTTATGGACCCCTAGCTAGAATGACCACGAAAAAGAGAGAAAAAGTCCAAATAAACACAGAAATATAAAAGATCAAACTGCAACTGACCCCAAAGAAATACAAGGGATTATCAGAGATTACTATGCACACCTGTATGGAAACAAACTTGATAACCTGAATGAAATGGAGGACTTTCTGACATCACACAACCTCCCCAGGTTGAAACAAGAAGAAACTGAGACACTAAATAGACCAATAACAACCCAGGAAATTGACTCTGTCAAGTGAAAACTACCTTTAAAAAAAACAAAAACAAAAAAACAAAAAAAACCAGCCCTGGACCAATGGCTTTCCAGCAGAATTCTACAAAATGTACAAGGGGGAGCTGATACCAATCCTATTGAAAATATTCCAGGCAATTGAGAAAGATGGAATTCTCCCCAAATCATTTTACAAAGCTAACATCATACTGATACTCAAATCAGGTACAGATGCAACCAAAAAAAAAGAGACCTACAGGACAATATCCCTTATAAACATAGATGCCAAAATCCTCAACAAGATCCTAGCAAATCAGATCCAAAACGCATCTCAAAAATCATCCACCTTGACCAAGTAGACTTCATCCCCAGGATGCAGGGCTTGTTCAACATCTGCAAGACCATAAATGTAATTAAATATATCAACAGATGTAAATACAAGAACCACATGATTATATCATTATATGCAGAAAAGCTTTTGATAAAATTCAGCATCACTTCTTGATTAAAAACCCTCAAACACTTAGGTATGGAAAGAACATACCTCAAAATAGTAAGTGCCATCTATGATAAACCCACAGCTAGCATATTGCTAAGTGGACAGAAACTGGAAATCTTTCTTCTGAAAACTAGAACAAGACAAGGCTGCCCACTGTTGTTCAACATTGTGTTGGAAGTCCTAGCTAGAGCAATTAGACAAGAGAAGGAAATAATCAGAGGTATCCACATAGGAAAATAGGAAGTTAAGTTATCCCTCTTTGCTGATATGATCCTATACCTTGAAAATCCAAGAGAATCTGTCAAAAACCTGCTTGCATTGATAAAGGACTTTGGCAAAGTCTCAGGGTACAAAATAAACGTGCAAAAGACAGTTGCATTCTTATATACCAACAACAAGCAGGTGGAGAACCAAATAAAAAGCACAATCCCATTCACAATAGACACACACACACACACACACACACACACACACACACACACACACAAAAGAAATACCTTGGCATCTTCCTAACCAGAGAAGTGAAAGACCTTTACAATGAGAACTACAAAACACTGCTCAAAGAGATCCAAGAAGACACAAACAAATGGAAAAATAGTCCATGTTCATGGATAGGAAGAATCAATATTGTTAAGATATCCATCCTACCAAAGGCAATCTACAGATTCAACACAATATCCATCAAATTACCAACATCATTCTTCTCAGACCTGGAAATGACAATACAGAAATTCATATGGAAACATAAATGACCACAAATAGTCAAAACAATCCTTAGCAAAAGAAACAAAGCAAGATGTATCACACTTCCAGACTCGAAACTTTACTAAAAGGTGATAATAATTTAAACAGCCTGGTATTGGTACAAGAACAGGCATAGAGACCAATGGAACAAGATAGCGATTCTGGAAGCAAAGTCCCAATTTCTCAACCAACTCATCTTTGACAAAGCCTCCAACAACAACCATGGGGGAGAGGAGAACCTATTCAGTAAATGGTGCTGGGAAAACTGGCTGACCACATGCAAAAGATTGAAACAGGACCCCTACCTATCCCCATGCACAAAAATCCACTGTAAATGGATCAGAGACCTAAACATAAAACCTCAAACTATAAGAATCTTAGAAAATGCAGGAGACACCCTTATGGAATTGGAACTGGCAACCAATTCCTGATCAAAACCCTAAATGCCCATACCATAAGAGATAAGACAGACAAGTGGGACCTCATCAAACTGACAAGCTTCTGCAAAGCAAAAGAAACCATCAAGAGAGCAGGGAGACA
>NW_007250688.1:391996-392504 GCF_000164805.1 Carlito syrichta
AACTAGTGCAACCTCTTTGGAAGACAGTGTGGCAATTTCTGAAAGAACTAAAAATTGACCTTCCATATGATCCAGAAATCCCCCTTTTGGGAATATAACTGAAGAAACTCAAATCATTCTAAAAAAAAAACTACCTGCACATGTATGTTTGTTGCAGCTCTATTCACAACAGCAAAAACATGGAACCAACCGTGCTGCCCATTGAAGCTGGACTGGATAAAAAAATGTGGTACATATGCACAATGGAATGTTATGCGGCAATAAAGAAGGACAAACATATGGACTTTGCAGCAACTTGGATGGATTTAGAGGCTATCATACTCAGTGATGTATCACAGAAACAAAGAATAGAGTCCATATGTTCTCACTCATAAGCAGACCTTGAACAATTATCATAATACTATAAGAAAAGGAAGCCGGGCTCAGTGGCTCAGCCTGTAATCCCGCGCTTTGAGAGGCTGAGGTGAGTGGATTGCCTGAGCCTGCGGGTTTGAGACCTGCCTGGGCA
>NW_007250688.1:392524-394636 GCF_000164805.1 Carlito syrichta
GAGCGGCCACTGCACTCCAGTCTGGGTGACAGAGTGAGACTCCAACACACAAAAAAAAAAGAAAAAGAAAAAAAAGAAAAGGATTGGCAATAGCAGGAAATTGCCAGGAAAGGGGAGAGGCGGGATTGGCAGCTGAGGGAAACTGCTAGGGGAGGGAAGGGCACACCCCATCAACAAGAGTAGCTACATAATCAACGTTTGTATATCTAATTTGAATTGTACTCCACATCTTTAAAATAAAATAAATAAAAAATTAAATAAAATAAACAAGTCACTTAGAAAATAAATAAATAAAAATAAATTTCAGTTCACTAGTATAGTTTTTTAATAAACAAGATAAATATATTAGGCATTTTCAATCAGGATATTAGTTTTAAAAACTGGAGAAATTAGGATAAACTTTACATCAGTGATTTTCAAATATTTGGGTCTCAAGACCCTTTTATAACTCTTAAAAATTATTAAAGATCCCAAAGAGCTTTTGTTTATGTGGACTATATTTAGTCAATATTTCTCATATCAGAAATAAAACTTAGAATTTTAAAAACATTTATTAAATGATTCAAAATAACAATAAGCCCATTTCATGTAACACAACTAACATATATTTATAAAGAGTATGTTTTCTAAAAGGAAAATATTTAGTGGCAAGAGTGGCATTGTTTTACATTTTTGCATTTCTCTTTATTGTTTAACTTAAGGATGACAGCTGGATTCCCATATTTGCTTCTGCATTTAATCTTTTGCAATATGCTATTGTGGTTGAAAGCATTCAAATTTCACAGAGATGTGTAGTTGGAAAGGAAAGGAGCAGGCTGGGCTCGGTGGCTCAGCCTGTAATCCCATGCCTTTGGGAGGCCGAGGTGAATGAATTGCCTGAGCCCGCGGGTTCGAGACCTGCCTGGGCGACTTGGCGAGACCTCATCTCTACAATAAATCAAAAATTAGCCGGGCATGGTAGTGCACCCATGTAGTTCCAGCTACTTGGAAGGCTGAGGTGGAAGGATCGCCGGAGCCCAGCAGGTCGAGGCTGTGGTGGTCGGGAGTGGCCACTGCACTCCAGTCTGGGTGACAGAGTGAGACTCCAACTCAAAAAAGAAAAGAAAAGAAAAGAGCAGTTAAGTAACCCTTAAATAACTGTGGATAGCCTTCTTTGCCACTATCCCAAATTTCAACAATTTGAAGTTCCTGAGAGGTAAGCTGCATTGTGGGATCCAAAATGATAACAATTAACTTTTTGTAGTCTGTAACACTGGTCTATCTTGCACTTTGAATGGATCTTTCCTCATGTAGATGTTTTACAAGATCACAATTTGACAAATATCAATTCACTAACTTGTAGAGATCTTCCAAATATTGATATCAAAAATTGTATATAAAGATTGCATTTATTAGTATCCATCAATCTCATAAAAATGTTTTCTTTTCTTTTTTTTAATCAGTATTTTTTATTTTGACATTGTGGGGTACAGTTAAGGGTTAGGTATACAAATATGCTTCGTTCAGGCACCCTTGTTGATAAGGAGTGTTTCCCCATCCCCAGGCAGATATTACTACCATTAATCCCACCTCCCTTCCCTTCCCCCCCATAGTTTCCCACCTCTGTCAGTCCTTTTCTTATAGTATTACGATGGATGTTCAAGGTCCACTTTATGAGTGAGAACATGTGATACTCAGATCTTTGTTTCTGTGAGAGGTCACTCAGTATTATTGACTCTAGTTCCATCCAGGTTGCTGCGAAGTTCATGATTTTGTTCTTTTTTATGGCTGCATAGTATTCCATTGTGTATATGTACCACATTTTTAAATCCAGTCCTCTTTTGATGGATAGTATGGTTGCTTCCAAGTTCTTGCTATTGTGAACAATGCTGCAATAAACATTTGTGTGCAGGTATCTTTTTGATCGAGTGATTTGAGTTCTTCAGGGTATATTCCCAGTAGGGGGATTGCGGGGTCATATGGGAGGTCGATATTTAGAGCTTTTAGGAATCGCCACACTGCTTTCCACAGAGGTCGCACCAGTTTGCACTCCCACCAACAGTGTAGAAGTGTTCCACACCCTCTCCAGCAGCTGTTATTTTTTGAGTTGTTGATAATTGCCATTCTGGCTGG
>NW_007250688.1:395241-406635 GCF_000164805.1 Carlito syrichta
CGGGTCCTGTTTCATCTTCTGCATGTGGTCAGCCAGTTTTCCCAGCACCATTTACTGAATAGGTTCTCCTCTCCCCAGTGGTAGGTGGTGAAGGCCTAGTCGAAGATGAGGTGGTTGAGAAATTGAGGTTTTGCTTCTGGAATCTCAATTCTATTCCATTGGTCTATATGCCTGTTCCTGTACCAATACCAAGCTGTTTTGATGATTGTAGCTTTATAGTAAAGTTTGAAGTCTGGTAATGTGATACCACCTGCTTTGTTGGTTTTTTTTGCTGAGGATTGTTCTGGCTATTCTTGGTCGTTTGTGTTTTCATATGAATTCTTGTGTTGTTTTTTCTAGGTCTGAAAAGAATGTTGCTAGTAATTTGATGGGTATTGCATTAAATCTGTAGATTGCCTTAGGTAGGATGGACATCTTCACAATGTTGATTCTTCCAATCCATGGGCATGAAACATTTTTCCACTTGTTTGTGTCATCTTTGATTTCTTTGAGCAGAGTTTTGTAGTTTTCATTGTAAAGTTCTTTCACGTTTCTGGTTAAGAAGATGCCAAGGTATTTCTTTCTTTCTTTTTGTGGCTATTGTGAATGGAATTGTGCCTTTTATTTGTGTTTCTGTTTGTTCATTATTGTTATAAAGAAATATTGTCTTTTGCACATTTATTTTATATCCTGAGACTTTGCCATAGTCCTTTATCAGTGTAAGGAGGTTTTTGACAGATTCTCTTGGGTTTTCAAGATACACAGTCATGTCATGTGCAAAGAGAGATAACTTGACTTCCTCTTTTCCTACTTGGTTACCCCTGATTGCCTTCTCTTCTCTGATTGCTCTAGCCAGGACTTCCAATACTATATTGAACAGGAGGGGTGAGAGTGGGCATCCTTGTCTTGTTCCAACTTTCAGGGGAAATGGTTCTAATTTTTGTCCATTTAGGAGTATGCTCACTGTGGGTTTCTCGTAGATGGCTTCTACTATTTTGAGGTATGTTCCCTGTAAGCTTAAATGTTTGAGGGTTTTTATCAAGAAAGGGTGCTGGATTTTATCAAAAGCTTTTTCTGCATCTAATGATATAATCATGTGGTTTTTGTTTTGACATCTGTTGATGTATTTAATTACATTTATTGTTTTACAAATGTTGAACCAGCCTTGCATCCCAGGTATAAAGCCTACTTGGTCATGATGGATGATTTTTGAGATGTATTGTTGAATCCGGTTTGCTAGGATCTTGTTGAGAATTTTAGCATCTATGTTCATCAAAGATATTGGCCTGTAGTTCTCTTTCTTTGTTTTACCTGACTTGGGTATCAATGTGATGTCAGCTTCGTAAAATGATTTGGGGAGGGTTCCATCTTTCTCAATCACCTGGAATACTTTCAGTAGGATTGGCATCAGCTCCTCCTTAAATGTCTTATAGAATTCTGCTGGAAAGCCATCTGGTCCAGGGCTTTTTTTTTGTAGGTAGTTTTTTTATTACATAGTAGATTTCCTTGATTGTTATTGGTCTATTTAGGGTCTCAATTTCTTCTTGTTTTAACCTAGGCAGGTTGTGTGATGTCAGAAAGTCCTCCATTTCCTTAAGGTTTTCAAGTTTGTTTCCATATAAGTTTACATAGTAGTCTCTGATGATCTTTTGTATTTCTTCAGGGTCAGATGTGACTTCATCTTTTGTGTTTGATTGTGTTTGTTTGGGCTTTTTCTCTCTTTTTCTTGATCAGTCTAGCTAGGGGACCATCAATCTTGTTTATCCTTTCAAAGAACCAGTTTTTTGTTTCATTGATTTTTTTTGTATTATCTTTTTGTCTTCTATGTCCTGGATTTGGGCTTTTATTTTGGTGATCTGGATTCTTCTACTGAAATTAGGGTTTTAGTGGTCTTGCTTTTCAGCTTCCTTAGTTGTCTTGTTAGGCTGTTAATTTGTGATCCTTCCATTTTCTTCATGTGCATTTGTAGGGATATAAATTCCCCTCTTACTATAGCTTTCATGGTGTCCCAGAGATTTTGGTAAGATGTTTCTTCATTATCAGTTGTTTCCAGGTATCTTTTATTCTCTGTTTTGGTTTCATTGTTGACCCAGGAGTTGTTTAGCATCATGCTGTTTAGTGTCCATGTCTTTGTGGGTTTGGGAGGGACCTTGTTGGTGTTAATGTTTATTTTTATTCCACTGTGGTCCGAGAAGGTGCATGGTAAAATTTCGGGACTTTTAAATTTGGTAATGCTTGATTTATGGCCAAGTATGTGGTGCACCTTAGAGTATGTTCCATGTGGTGATGAGTAGAATATATATTCTATGGTCTTTGGATGGAGTGTTCTGTAGGTATCAATTAAGTCCATTTGGTCAAGGGTCACATTGAGGTCTTGGATCTCGTTGCTGAATTTTTGTTCTGATAATCTGTCTAGGGTTGTGAGTGGGGTATTGAAGTCCCCTGCTATGATGGTATTGGAGTTGATATCTTTTTTTAGTTTACCTAAAGCTGCCTTATGAAAGTTGGTGCTCCTATGTTGGGTGCATATATGTTTAGGATGGATATTTCTTGTTGATGGATTGAACATTTTACCATTATGTAGTGGCCTTCTGTATCTTTTTTAACTTTTGATAGCTTAAAGGGTATTTTGTCTGAGATTAAGATCGCAATTCCTCCTTTCTTTTGTGTTCTGTTCAAACACAACATTTTGTGTTTTGTGTTCCGAAAATTTGTTTCCCATCCTCTTACTTTGAGTCTGTGAGTGTCCTTTCTAGTGAGGTGAGTCTCTTGAAGGCAATAAATTGTTGCCTGGTGATATTTTATCCATTTTGCCATTCTATGTGTTTTCAGTGGTACATTTAATCCGTTCACATTCAAGCTAATTATTGAAATGTGAGAGTTGATCCCTGTCATATTGTTCTTACAGAATTGCTGTTGTTCTTTCTGTTTGTGTGTTGTCTCTTTTGGTTTTAGAGTCAGTTCATGTGTGTTTTTAATCTTACGCCTATACTCTTGTGAAGAATGTTGTTCTTCTTTCCTTTTCTTCTGTGTTCAACATTTTCTTAAGTGTTTCTTGGAGAGGTGGTCTGGTGGCAACGTAGGTTCTTAGGGATTGGATGTCTGGGAAAGATTTCAATTCTCTTTCACTGAGGAAGCTTAGCTTGACTGGGTAGGTTATTCTCGGTTGAAATTGTTTATCTTTTAGAACTTTGAAGACAGGGCTCCAAGCACTCCTAGCCTGGAGGGTTTCTGTAGATAAATCTGCTGCTATTCTAATCGGTCTTCCCTGGGAGGTAGTCTGACCTTTTTCTCTTGCTGCCTTTAGGATTTTTTCTTTTATACCTACTTTGTTTAGGCAAATTATTATGTGTCTGTGAGTTGGTCTTCTCATTTGTTGTCTTGCAGGGGTTCTCTGAAGCTCTTGTGCTTGAATTTTTGCATCACTGATGAGATGAGGGAAGTTTTCTTGAATGATTTCATGAAATGTTTGTTCCAATGTGGCCTCTGTTTCTCTCTCTGTGTCAGGAAGGCCAATTACTCTTAAGTTTTTTCTCTTGAAGTGATCATTCCTCTCTTGAAGGTTTAGTTCTGTCTTTTTAAGCTTCTTTTCTATGTTTTTGACTGTTTGGGTACTGTGTTTTGGTCTTCAAGTTCTGAGATTCTTTCTTCTGCTTGGCTAATTCTGCTTTCCATGCTTATTAGTTTGTTATTTATTTCCATCACAGTATTCTTTACTGCTGTTATTTCTGTCGCCAGCTCCTTCCTATTTTCCTCTTGTCTCTCCTCAATTTTTTTATTCTATCTATTAATGTCTTGATGTCTGGGTTTGTTGCATGTGACCAGTCATTATGGGGGCTCTTCATTGTTTGTGTTCCGAAGTCTGTTTTCTCAGTGTCTGACCTCCCAGGGGTCTGTGTGAGCCCTGTATTCTTCTTTTGGTTTTTCTTCATCTGTGTGGTTTTTTTCCTCCCTACTTTTTCCTTCCCTCCATGTCACCATCTTCTTTAATTCTGTTATTCAGGGGTGGAGGGGTTGCTTTTACTTCTGTTTGTTCAATCTCCTATTCTTCTTTATGTATATCCTCTTGCTTTGTTCAGTTCTGGAGTTGCACTGTAGGTTGGGAGTGGTCCTTTTTGAAGTTTTGATATTTACTTAAGGGGGGAGCTGTGATTCAAAATCTATCTGCAGGTCCTGGTATCCGCCTCAGGTGTCTGGATAATCTGAAACCCACTTTCCACTGCCTTGGAATCTGTCTGTGCAGTGGGGCTATAGGTTTGCTCCCTGAAATAAAATGAGGTTAGCTGAGGGAAGAGAATGGAGCAGGCAGTGGGGGGAGGAGGGCAGTGGAGAAAGAGAGAGGAGTCAGGGGGAAAACAGACGAGTGTACCAACAAACGGAGAGAGAGACAAAAACTGAAACAGATAAAAACAATAGACCACTGCTACAACTAACCAACTCCCATACAAAAAAATAAACTAAAATAAACAAGGATGCTAACATACAAGCTAACCAACTTCCTTATTGGTGTGCAATTCCTCTATACAAAGATATGGTTTACAGAGAGAAGAAAAGAAAAGAAGAAAAGAAAAAAAAGGGAACAAAACAAAAGGAATAGAATCAAGTCAGTAAACTAACAGAACCAATCAAGCACACTCTGAGACTTTTCGTTTCAGTCCAATGTCCTTTCAGCTCTTATTTCCAGCTGTCTTTTCAGGCTGGTAAATTTGTTCCCAGTAAGGGTCAGTTGCCCCCGGCCTGCTGTGAAGGGCAGTTCAGATCCACTCAGTTCACCACTGCCCAGTTCACCACTCGGTGAACTTCTGGGAAGAGCTTCTGTTTTCCCGTTTCGGTGTTGTTACCTGGAATCGCCAGCGGGTGGTGCTATCTCACCGCTCCAGAAGGTCTCGCTCTCTGCTGCGCGCCCCAGCGCCGAGGGAGCCGGAAACGAGAGCCGCTGCCTCAAGGCACGCGGGAGGCCCACGGCCTGGCAGGACGTCCCGCTGGCCGCCGATCTTGCCTGCGGGGGCTTCACGGTCTGAAGGCGTGGATCGCCTCAGGCACGGCGGTGTGATGTGCAATGGCTGCCGCGGCGGCGGCGGCGGCGGCGGCGGGACCGCCGTGATGCTCCAGCCGGGTCAAGGCCGAGCCCGTGTGAAGAGCAGGCTGCTGACGGGGCATCTGCAGCCCCGGAGAGAGCCAGAGTCTTGCTGTGTTCTCCCGGGCGGGGGTCTCAGAGACCCAGCTGCCCCGTCACCATCTTGCCGGAAGTCCCCATAAAAAATGTTTTCAAGCATTGGAAAGATCAAAGTTTTCCAAAGTTCTTAGTTGAGACTCTATCTGTGCAAAACAAATAAATCCAAAATTAGCAAAAAAATTAAAAAATGTTAGTTCCAGCAGGGACAGACTACTTTTCCAGAAAACGTCTGCCAAGTACACAAGTCTGAATAACTGTAGTCTGTATGTTGCCTGCTCGTTCAAGTGAAAATGGTATTTATGAATAAAGCGGCTAGCTCAGTTTGTGACTCAAACTGATTTTCCAGAGACAACTGTCTTCCTTCAGTATGAAGTGAGTCGCTGTCATACTGGAAAGTGGTACCGTTATGGCATTCAGCCACACTGGACTGTAGCAGGTATTCAGCAATATTAGATTGAAAAATTGCAAAATGTCTCTCTGTTACTGTTTCGGCTCCTCCAGTTAACGTAGCTCAAAAAATTATAACTGATACAATTTTTTTGGTATAGAAAGAGCCCATTAAGTCTAAGATTTAAAAATTCCATTTTTTCTTCTTAAACTATGAGTCAGTGCCCTCAAAATTGATGACAACTTAATTGACACTCCATATCCTCTGAAAATTTTCTATTGCATAAGACCCAACGTGGCAAATTATTGACATCTATGAAATGAAAGAAACAGCTTTTGTCATTTGTTCTGTTGACTAAGTTTGCACAGCTTCTTTGGAGAGTCAGCGGATTCTCCGTTATGTAGGTTTTCGTGTTCAGACATGGATGGTGCAACTGTGGGTCAAGAAAGCAAGTCTTCTTCTTAAAAAATTGTTTTGTGCTGTAGGGTACATGTGAGGATTTGCTGCACAGGCAAACTGCATGCAGGTGAGGTTTGGCTTCCAGCGGGTCCTCTCACCCTGGTGGTGGGCGCGGCAACCAACGCGCCGCTGCGTGCTCCTTGTGCCCCTCCATGCGCCCCTCCCTGCCTCCTTTAGCAGTGCCCAGCGTCTGTTCCCACCTTTGTGCTTGTGTGCCCAGTGTTTGGGGCCCACTTACGAGTGAGAATGGGCAGCATTCCGTTTTTTGCTTCTGTGATAGTTTACTTAGAACGACGGTCTCCAGCTGCATCCGTGTTGCTGCAAAGGACATAGTTTTGTTCTTTCTGACTGCAGAGTATTCCATCATGTGTATGTGCCACATTTTCTTTTAACCGGTCCACTTTCTTTTTTTGAGATGGCGTCTCACTCTGTCGCCCAGGATGGAGTGCAGTGGCACGCTCCCAGTCACTGCAGCCTTGACCTGCTGGGCTCCGGCGATCCTTCCACCTCAGCCTTCTAAGTAGCCAGAACTATAGGTGTGTGCTACCATGCTAGACTAATCTTTTTTTATTGTAGAGATGAGGTCTCGCCAAGTTGCCTGGGTGGGTCTCGAACCCACATGCTCGGGCAATCCACTCACCTTGGCCTCCCAAAGTGCTGGGATTACAGGCTGAGCCACCAAGCCCAGCCTATCGGTCCACTTTCAGTAGGCACCTGGGTTGGTTTCATGTTTTGGCTATTATGACTTGTACTGCAATAAACATTACGTGCAGGTGTCTTTTTGGTAGAGCTATGCATGTTCCCCTGGGTATATTCCCAGATGTGGGATTGCTGGGTTGCATGGCAGCTCGATTTTTAGTTCTTTGAGAAAATGCCACCCTGCTTTCCACAAAGGTTGAACTAGCTTACATACTCACCAACAGTGTAGAAGAGTTCCCTTTTCTCACAAAGTCACCAACACCTGCTGTGTTTTGACTTTTTAATGACAGTCATCCTGACCAGTGTGTGGTGGTATCTCACTATAGTTTTAATTTGCATTTCTCTGATGATGTGAGGCTGAGCATCTTTTCATATGTTTATTGGCTGCTTGTATGACTTCCTTTGAGAAGTGTCTGTTCAAGTCCTTTGCCCACTTTTTATGGGGTTATTTGTTTTCTCTCTGTCAATTCATAGATCCTGAATGTTAGGCCTTTGTTGGATGCACAGCTTGCAAATAATTTTCCCCATTATGTGGGTTGTCCCTTTACTCTTTTGAGGGCTTCTTGTGCTGTGCAGAAACATTTTAGTTAGGCTGGGCATGGTAGCTCATTCCTGTAATCCCAGCACTTTGGGAGGCTGAGACAAGAGGCTTGCTTGCAGCTAGGAGTTTGAGACCAGCCTGGATGCATAGTGAAACCTCACCTCTACAAAAACTAAAAAAAATAAGCCGGGTATTGTGGTGTGTGTCTGTAGTCCCAGCTATTCGGGAGGCTGAGGTAAAGGTCAAGGCTATAGTAAGAAAATACAGGGATCTCAAGTAAACAGTCTAATGTCACACCTAAGGAAACTGGAAAGACAGAAACAATCCAATCTCAGAATTAGTTACAACTAAGTGAAACAGAGACCACAAAAAAAAATCATACAAAGTATCGACAAGGTGAAAAGCTGGTTTTTTGAAAGGATAAGTAAGATTGACAGACCCGTGGCCAGATTAACAACAGAGAGAGAGAGAAATTTTGAATACACACAATTAGAAACAAAAAAAGGTGATGTTACAATTGACTGAAGAAATACAAAAGATTATCAGAGATTACAATGAACATCTGTATGCAAGTAAGCTAGAAAATTCAGAGGAAATGAAGGAATTCCTGGCATCACATAACCTCCCAGGATTAAAACAGGAAGAAATTGAAACCCTAAATAGAACAAAAACAATCCAATAAATTGATTCAATAATAAGAAACCTCCTAGTCAAAAAAAGCCCTGGGCCAGATGGTTTATCAGTTGAATTCTACAAGACATACAAGGAAGAGCTGATACCAATCCTATCGAAAGTACTCCAAGCAACTGAGAAAGAATTCTTCCTAGCTCATTCTATGAAGCCAATATCATCCTGATACCCCGAAATGGCAAAGACCCGACAAGGAAGGAAAACTACTGGCCAATTCCTCTAGGAACATAGATGCAAAAATTCTCAACAAGATTCTAGCAAATTGCGTCCAATAGCACATTTCAAGGAACATTCATCATGACCAGGTGGACTTTATTCCCAGCATGAAAGACTGGTTCAACAAACACAAATCAATAAATGTAATCCACCACATAAACAGGTGTAAAATCAAGAACCACATGATTATCTCAATGGATGCAGAAAAAGCATTCAATAAAATCCAACATCCCTTTTTGATAAAAGCACTCAAACACCTAAGTATCAAAGGAATATTCCTCAAAATAATAAGAACTATGTATACAAACTGGCAGCCAACATCATACTTAATAGGCAAAAGCCAGAAGCATTCTCCCTAAGAATTGGGAGCATGTTGTTTAATTTCCATGTATTTGTATGTTTGGGGCAATTTCCATGGGTGATGATATTTATTTTTATTCCAATGTGGTCCAAGAAGATGCTTGGTATGATTTCAACCTTTTGAAATTTGTTTATGCTTGATTAATGTCCAAGTGTGTGGTCTATCTTAGAGTACGCTTCATGTGATAAGGGAAAAAATGTATATTCTGTGGTTGTTTGGTAACGTATTCTGTAGATATCTATTAGGTTCAACTGGTTGAGTGCCAAATTAAGAGTCCGGATTTCCTTGTTAGTTTTTTGCCTTGATGACTTATCTAAGGCTGTTAACGGGGTATTAAAGCTTATGGCTATAATTGTATGGGTGTCTGTGTCCTTTCTAATTTTAATTAGCATTTGCTTTATAAATCTGGGTGCTCCTTTATTGGGTGCATATATATTCAAGTAGATATTTCTTGCTGGTGGACTGAGACTTTTATCATTATGTAGTGCTTTTCATTGTTCTTTTTAACTTCTATTGCTTTAAAGTCTGCTTTGTCTGATATAAAAATAGCTACTCCTGCTCCTTTTTGTATTCTATTTGCCTGAAAAATCTTTCTCCAACTCTTTACTTTGAACCTGTTGGTGTCATTTACAGTGAGATGGGTTTCCTCAAGGGAGCAGAAGGATGGATCATGCTTCTTTATCCAATTTGCCACTCCATGCCTTTTGAGTGGTGCATTCAGTCTGTTCACATTTAATTACTGATATGTAAGTGTGCTATTAAGAAGCAGTTTTGCTTTTCAAGCTTTGTGGTTGATTTGTATGGTCTGTAAACTCTGTACTTGCCTATGTTTTTGTGATGGGTAGAACCATTCTTTCATTTCTGTACTTAGCACTTTCTTAAGCAGCTCCTGAAAGGCTGGTCTGGAGGGGGCAGATTTTCTTAGGGATTGAATGTCTGGAAAGAATTTTAATTCCTCTTCATTAATGAAGTTTAGCTTGGCAGGGTAAGAAGTTCTTGGCTGGAATTGCTTTTCTTTAAGAATGCTCAAGATGGGACCCCAATCCCTTCTGGCTTGTAGGGTTTCTGGTGAGAAGTCTGCTGCAATTCTGATGGGTCTTCCTCAGTAGATGGTCTGTCCCTTCTTTCTAGCTGTCTTTAGGAATTTTTATTTCCTACTCGTCTTGGTGAGACATGCTGTTATGTGCCGTGGGAATGGTCTTCTGGTGTAACACCTCGCAGAAGTTCTCTGAATCTCTTGCATCTGCGTGGCCGCCTTTCTAGCAAGATAGGGGAAGTATTCTTGGATGACATCTGGGAAAGCGTGCTCCTGGGTGTTCTCTGTTTCCTTTGCTCCCTCAGGAATGCCAATCAGCCATAGAATCCCAAAACTTTTGGAGGCTCTGCTCGTTCTTCCTAAGTATTTTCTCCTTGTTTTTGTCAGACTGGGTTGGTTCAACAGTTTGATCCTCAAGTTCTGAAATTCTTTCCTCTGCCTGATTGATTCTGCTGTTAAAGCTTGCTATCGTGTTTTGAAATTCCAGGGATGAATTCTTCATTTCCAGAAGTTCAATGTGGGCTTTCTTAGTATAGACAGCTCAGCTTTCACTTTCTACACTGTTTTTGTGGCCAGGAGGATGGCACAATGGTAGCAGCAAAGGTGGGGAACCAGAGGGAAACCGTCTGGTACTGCTTCACCACAATCTGGTGGGGACAGGACATGTTCCTTCCTCTATTTTGGAGGCCTTCCCATCCCTCTACCACAGACACGAGGGGCCCTGGCTGCAGGTCTGGCGGCCTTCTCCCCAGACCACGTGTCTGACCAGCTGGGTTGGCAGGTAGCCAGGCAGGGTCCTGTGGCTCTCCGCTGGTGGAGGCGCCTTCTCCAATCCAGGCAGGACTGCCCCTTTCACCTGGGGTGAGAGGGGGAGCGGTGGAGAGTTGTCATTCCTCCCTCGGTCTGAAGGTGGGTAGGGCCATCACCACACTGTGCAGTCACCGGCCCCTCATTTCCCACTTCATCCATGGGAGGGGCTGTTGCAGCCAGGGCAACCCCTTGAAGGCAAACCATGTCTGCAGCTCTGGGCTGGGGATGCAACAGCTGCCGGCGCTGGAGGAGAAACATCTCCAAAGCAGTCATGTCACCCCCTTGGGCTCTAGGGAGGGAGGGCGGAGAGAGGGCCCACACAGGACAGACCACCCCTGCAGGGTGTTTCCTGCTGAGCCTCCCCAGAAAGGGTCAGGGGCTGCCGTCCTGAGGCTCCAGAAACTAGCCTTCCCCAGGCTCCACATGGCTCCTGCCAGTGCTTCTGTCTCCCCTTGGGGCTGCCCTCGGTGCCCAGTCAGTGTGGGGAGGGGGTGTGGGGAGGTGCCTAGGCTGTCTCTTCTTTGGCTGAGACTGCGGAGGCTTGCCTGTTGGAGAAGAATGAGTTGCCATTTTCACCCACCCCTTCTGTCTCCGAAGGTGCCCTCCCAATCTTGTGTTGGAGAGAGGAGTGCCGGGGCTTGGAACTGTCACTCCTTTGCATTCCCAGGTAACAATCTGATAGACTTCAGCTTGAGTTTTCAGGTCGACCCTCAATGCTCCAGGTCTGTTCCCCCACATAGGTTTCTTTGCTGAGAGTGTGTGATATCTTTAGTTGGCCATCTTGGTCCTCTGAGGTCTTCTAATCTCCCTTTTTTATGTCAAGGATCTTTTTTTAAATATAAGAAAATATCTATCATAATTTAAACATTTTATAAAAAGTGAGTTTCAGATTAAAACGTAACATATACCAAAAATGGATTCACATTTTAAGAAGGAAAAAACTATATTAAAATTGTAATACTGAAAAAGATGAATACAAGTCACGTTTGACTTCTGCAATTGCAAGAGGTGCTCAAAGTGGTTACCATCAGCATCCAGA
>NW_007250688.1:406696-410558 GCF_000164805.1 Carlito syrichta
GAACCCGCGGGCTCAGGCAATCCACTCACCTCAGCCTCCCAAAGGCGTGGGATTACAGGCTGAGCCACCGAGCCCGGCTTAGACCTCATCATCTTAACTTGAATGCTGAGAATACCTACATTTGTCATATTGTTCTCTTTAAACTAACCATTTACCTTCATATGCAAGGTACAAGAGTATACTCTTGTATATAAAGGGAAATATAGACATGATATATTTTATCATTTTAAAATTTGGAAAAATAAAATGTACTAAACACACATATATGTGTATGTACATATGTACATATACATGTATATATATGGTTACCATGTTGGTAATGATGTCTGAGTGGTGGGATTTTAGCCATTTTTGCCTTTTGCTTTATACTTTGTGTATTGCCTAAATTTTATATGTATTCTTTGCAGCATTTGAAAAGCAATTTTCTTGGGTGTTGCAGGGAGGGAACTTGTTCCTAAAGGTCAACACGCCACCGTGCAGACCCCGTGGGGAATGTCACGGCTGCCAAACACAGGCGTCTCCGTGACAGGATGTGGTGAGGATGAGGGCGACTGGTCGGATGGTTTGCTAAGCTTGTCTGAAAGTGATTCGGGAGGGATAACTTGCCCATGCCAGTCAGAGCCTGCAAATGTGGCTTTGAATGCCAAAACAGGAACATGTTAATTTAATTTACTAAGAGAACGATAACTGTCAAAGCCCACTGGAGTATCAACTCATTCTCTTCCAGATCACAAGCTGATTTGAGAAAACAAATTACAGAGTTACAGATGGCCAGAGTCAGAAAGGTATTTAGAGGTCATTTGGCCTTCCTCTGTTATCTTACAGATAAGAATATTGGGTCCCAAGAGGAAGAAGTATGTCTTACAGCTCACAGGGAAATGTGAAACTGAGTGTGTGTGTGTGTGTGTGTGTGTGTGTGTGTGTGTGTGTGTGTTGATAAACAGTGCACTAAGGAGGCCTTGGGAGGCCTGGCACTAAGTTCTCACGAAAGCCTGATTTTCAGCCCTGAGAAACAGTTGCCCAAGACTGTCCACCTCTCCACCTCTCCCTTATCAGCATCATCAGAACTTTCCCTAAGCCTCTTGTCACGGTTTCTGAGATGATTGCTCATCCCGGTTTAACTTCATTTTACTCTATAAACTTCTCATTTCCTTAAGAAGTGCCACCTCATTCTTGCACACATATGCGATCTAAGTCTTAAGGCAGAAAGAACCCAAGTGTTGGCTGTGTTCATGCTAATTCGCATCAATTGCAAACAAAATCTTACTTCCAGATTCCAGGGTTCAGTCTCTGTTGAACCCGTCGTTTCTGTTCTTTTAATGTGTCTACTGTAAGGATCATCAGACAGGAGGGCAGTGGCCTGGGGACAGTAAGCAATATAGTGAGAGGAAATAAAGGGAGATACAAGTCTATTGAAGGTACATTATTGCCCTTAAAAATGGCTTAAACCTACATGAAAAGCCAGATTGTACTGAATGTGTACACTCATGTGCTTAGCAATCTCGGGACCCTTTTGAAAACCGCTGGGGTAGGTAGTCGGCTGCTCCAGAGAAGCAGAACCCATAGGAAGGCGGGGAGAGAGAGAGACTCATCCTCACTCAGGTCAGGCAGCCAAACTGCACACCCGGTTCTTTCAGACTTTTGCATTTGCTGCCCAGCCTGCCTTAGCCCTGGCTCCTCAGAATCGACTTCCTGACAAAGGCCAGCTCAGATCCCAAAGCCACTTCAAACCCTCCCCAATGTCCACATCTAAACATCGCCTGCCTCCGTGTTTTCCACAAGAAGAGGCTTCTGAACACTTCTAAAAAAATTCTCCCGTGCACAGAGCCCTTTTCTTTTTCTTTTTTTTCATTAATCAGTATTTTTTATTATGGTTTTGTGGGGTACAGTTAAGGGTTAGGTGTACAATGACGTTTCATTCAGCACCCTGTAGATAAGAAGTGTTTTCCCATCCCCCCGACAGATATTTGCTACTGTTAATCCCATCCCCCTCCCCCCCATAGTTTCCCAGTACCGTCAGTCATTTTCTTATAGTATTGCATTGGATGTTCAAGGTCCATTATATGAGTGAGAACATGTGATATTCGGATTTTTGTTTTTGTTAGAGGTCACTCAGTATTATAGACTCTAGTTCCATCCAGGTTGCAGCGAAATTCATGACATGAACAAGTGGAAAAATATCCCATGCTCATGGACCGGAAGAATCAACATTGTGAAGATGTCCATCTTACCTAAGGCAATCTACAAATTCAATGCAATACCCATTAAATTACCAACAACATTCTTCTCAGACCTAGAAAAAACAACACAGGAATTCATATGGAAACACAAACATCCAAGAATAGCCAGAACAATCCTCAGCAAAAAAAACAAAGCAGGTGGTATCACAATACCAGATTTCAAACTTTACTATAAAGCTACAATCATCAAAACAGAGCCCTTTTCAAACGCATCGTCTGCACCTTGAGGACAGGGACCGCCCCAGCTCGTCACGGAACAGGCACTCATTTAACCCATCACTGCAGAGCTATGGAAAGGAGGAAGAGCAATTTCTGAAGGCCACCGAGCAGCGTGAGAACAAAGGCTACGGAGCCGCGGAAAGCGCGAAGCCCTGCTGTCATCGTCTGCCCCACCCGCTCCTGCCCGTTGCCCCTGGGGTCCCCTCATCCCCCCACTCAGCCAGGCTGCCCTGACGCTGACCTCAGCCAAGAAGTACAAGGATGCGAGACCCATTGACGAACTCAGCTTGGCCCATCTAGCCCCGCTCTTGCCTTGGACCCACACGGCCAGAGCTTGCAGAGTCGACTTCCCGCTCCGCCAGGCCCGTCGCTGAGGCGGGGAGCGGCTCCCGAGAGTGACCCAAGGCCACAGTCTTGGAACGGGAACGGGGTGGGCTCAGGAGTCCGAAGACCTGGTGTGAGCTCTGAAGGTTACGCTCCCCCGAGGAGCTGGGTTAGTGGTGCAACTTCCCCAGCATCTATTTCCCCATCTGCAAAGTGAGCATTATGCAAACGAGGCAGCTCCTAAGGCTTCGCGAGGAAGACGTGAGGTGCAGTTTGTGAAAGTGCTTTGCGCTGTCTGCGACAGATCTCAGGTATTCCTGAGATCGAGTTCCTCACGGGCCTCTCCAGGCGGCCCTCCTGCCCCCAAAACCCTTTGGATGCGGGACTGGGGCCCTAATGCCCACTCTCCACGAGGGCCAGCGGGCGTGAGATGTGGTAACAACACAGCATCCTCACACTTCCTGGGGCGATCGCTTTGAAGCTCTTTTTGGAACAGGCCTTTCTCTCCATAAAGCTCACGGGGGATCAGCCTGCTGGCAAACCAGCATGGCCTCCTCCTGGCCTTCACGCTCCGAGACCCGTTTTCGTGACCGGATCAGCCTGAGCCCATTCCTGGCCACCCTGGTCTGGCTCACCTGTTACCCTCTTCCAGAACTGACCAGGTGGGAGGAAAGGTCAGCAAATGGCGTGGCCCAGACAGGGAGAGAGACCTTGTCTCGGCGCCGGGCGTCTGAGAGCACATGCAGGGGGCAAGGCAGGCAGGGGAGACGGCCGTCTCCTCTCCTCGGGGCTCCGGCTGGGCGAGGCAGCCCCTTCTCCCGTGAGGGGAGGTCTGAGAGCTGGACGCGTCTGCTGTGCGGGAAGCACCACCGCGTTCTACTGAACAGAAGGCCCGCTCAATTCTTCCTCCAGGCGTCCTGCCCGAGTGAGGGATTCTGTCTCTGCGTATTTATTTTCCTTTCTTTTGCAGCCGTTGCATATTTATTTTCCTTTCTTTTCTTTTCTTTTGTTTTCTTTCTTTCTTCCCTCCCTCCCCCCTTCCTTCCTTCCTTCCTTCCTTCCTTCCTTCCTTCCTTCCT
>NW_007250688.1:410803-414466 GCF_000164805.1 Carlito syrichta
TTTTTTTTTTTTTTTTTTTTTTTTTTAAGATATGAGGTTTCGCTATGTTGCCCGGGCTGGTCTTAACATCCTGGGCTCAAGCAATCCTCCTGTCTCAGCCTCCCAAAGTGCTGGCATTACAGGCGTGAGTCACTGCACCTGGTACACATGTTGTAAAATTTATTGTAATGCACCATAATTGTGGGTCTACTTATTTGTGTGCCTTATTAAACTAGGAGCTTCTTCATTAGAATAACAAATGTCATTACACCGAGGGATGGAAGTATCAGCTCAGAGTAGGCTCAGAGAACATCAGAATTTCTGAGTCATCAAAGAGACCAAATTGGTGGGTGACAATAAAAACGTATAAAGAAATAACTCTGTGTCAGTTGGGCGCTTGCACATGCCCAGGGCAGAAAAATCGGTGTCATTTGCGATAGGCTTGACTGCATTGGTAGAGGCTCATCAGTTAGGCCAAATGTCAGATGCTAAAAGACCTCAGTGTGGACTGTGACTTAGACAGATGGACAGTCATTGCTTTCTTATTTCCTGCTCCCTTGTCATGCTGTGATTTAGCGTTTATGAGCTCTGCAATGAGTCACAGCATGTAAAGAAAATAGAAGATCCTTCTCCTCTTTCCTGTAAGGTTGCTTAGAAAATGTGTTATGCAGTAAGAGCATTAACATTTTCTGAAACATCCCCTTAGAATATACCTTGTAGGACTTTCCAAATAGCTCAAAAGAAGTGTTCCAAAACTTTTCCTTTAAAGAACAACTTGAGTCTAGCACTTCTCAGAGGAAATGCCAGCCCCAATTTTTCTTGGTTTAATTTCATTTCAAGAAAAGTACACTTTCTGCTTACTCTCACAAGCTCTGCTCTCTAGGTCCAGGAAGAAAAGGAGTCAGGTAAAGCAGCCACAGTAGCTAATAAAGGTAAGAACCAAAGCAAATTGAAATTGAAACCAAAAATACATTAGAGGAGATTGAAAAAACCAGAGATTCATTCTTAAAAAAAAAAAATAAATAAAATAACTAAAACCCTGAAAGGATTGATGAATGAGAAAGAGAGAGAGAGAGAGAGAGAGAGAGAGAGAGAGAAATGTTAGGAATGAAAAAAAAAAACATGATGGCCTTACTGCAGATATAGAAAGAATACCAAAAACAGGAAAATATTTTGAACAATTTTTTGCCAATGTAAAAATATTGAAGACAATCAATGAGGAATTTTAAAATCTTTAAAAATCTGCCATGGGGTCAGGGGAAGTGTGATGAAACAGTTTTAGAAGTAAAATCTACCCACTGTGGAGGGAACAGTTTCCCACCATGTAGGAATTTTACCTTGAAATAGAAAGAGATGAAGAATTGACCCCTTTAAAGCACATTGGCATTAAAAACAGGTTAGAATGATAAAAGAATGAAAACAAAATACCAATCTCATTGTGAACATTGGCAATAAAGCTCTTAAATAAAATATTAGCAAACAAAATTCAACAATTAAAAAAAAAATTATGACCCAACTGGTTTTATCCCAAGAATGCCAGTTAAGTTTTTAAAAATTTATCAATTATATTTATATATTTTGTTTATCACAACACCTGATTAAGCTATTAGAAAAATCATAAGATCCTCTTAGTAGATGAAGAAAAATCATTTAAAAAATTAATGATTGAAAAGTAACGTATTTTAGGCTGGGTACAGTGGTTTACGCCTGCAATCTCAAGCTCTTTAGGATGCCAAGATGAGAGAATTGCTTGAGACCAGGAGTTCAAGACCAGCCTGGGCAACATAGCAAGATCTCATCTCTACAAAAAAATAAAAAAAAATTAGCTGAGCATGGTGGTGCATGCCTGTAGTCCCAGATACTTGGGAGGCTGAGGCGGAAGGATCCCCTAAGCCCAGGAAATCAAGGCAGCGATGAGCCATGATCATGCCACTGCATTCTAGCTTGGGTGCAGAGTGAGAACCCAACTCAAGCAAACAAAAAATCGCACATTTCTTTGCATATTTAGAATAGAAGTAAATTTCTTCAACCTAGAAGTCTTAATACAACATTACATCATACTTAATGGAGAAAATAGAATGAAAAAACAAATTGGACAAAATCAATGCCATTAATTTTTTGTTTGCAAATCAGGAATAAAGATGAATTTCCCTAAACTTAAACTGACACAATTTCTAAAACTACAGCAAATATACTATCTAATGGTGAAACATTAGAAGCATTCCTTTAAAGTTAAGAAAAATTAAGAATTAAGAATAAGATGAGGGCTTTCCACTCTCTTTTTTCTTTTTCTTTTTTCTTTTTTCGGTCAACTTCATGTACAGGCAGAAAGAAAAAGGAAATTATAGGCATACAAATTTTATAAGACGAAATGAAACCATCATTATTTACAGAGAGTTTCATTATCTCAATAGAAAACTCAAGAGAAAAATAGACCTAACTTTTAGAATTAGCAATTGAGGTCAGAATGTATACTGGACATAAGAGAAATAGATCATATTTATCTAAGATAAGTATAATCCAAAAATCAGTTGGATTTCTGCATACCAAAACATGCATACACATATCATTTTTAAAGCATATTATGTTTAATAGAAACGAAACATAAGATACTAGAAATAAGTCCAATGAAAAGGTACATATCTTTGTGAAGTTAATTTTAAGACTTTTTTGAAAGACATTAAAAAAGCTTTAGGGACGTGGGGATGTAGACCATGTTTAAGGATAACAAGAATAACATTGTGAAGATGTCAGTTGCCCCCAGATAAACTACAAAACCAGTGTCATTCAGTTAAAATCCTAATGGTATTTTTAGGAAATTTGATGACTTTGTCTTAGCATTTATATAGGAGAGTAAGGAACAAGAATGGATGAGACAATTTTGGACCACGTCAGGGTGAGGATCTTCATCCTAGCTGCTTGGCAGACTTTCCTGAAGCTCAGCAAGTGAAGCAATGTGGTCCAGGACGAGACCAGACAAGAGACCCGTGAACAGAATACAGAGCCCAAGTATCGATGCCTTCGGAGGTGAAAACCCGACATATGACAGAAGTGGTTTTGCACATCAGGAAGGAGTGGACAAAGCAGTCCAGTGTTTTTCACATTTTTCTTTACCAACAATCCCCCGCAAGAAATGCATTTTCGATGGCAATCCAACACACACAGCCATGTATGCATAGGCAAATTTGTGCGCACAACTGAAAACTAAGATTCAAGGAAAACAGTTACAATTTCTATGTGCAACACATTTTGTTATTTTCTGTTAGTCCTGTTTTATTTTTTAAAAAAGAAAGAAAGAAATTCCTGTTGCCATCCACAAAATTGATTTCCTAACACTATGGAGTTGTGACCTTCAATTTGAGAGTACCAGAGCCTACCCACGAGACCACAGGGGAGGGCTACGACCTTCAACTTGAAAAAAACTGCACTGTACAATAAGGTTCTTAGTAAAGAGTTCCATGCAGTAGTGTGCTAGTATGTTCAACAATTGGTTCCCCAGGGTTGGGGAGGGAGTTGTTTTGTAGTGTTTGCCCACTTTTGTGGTGTAAATATTCCCACCATATATATATTCCATGGCCAAGAGAAGCTACCAATGCATTTAACAATCAGCTCACAAACTTCCTGAAAAAAAAGCCAGGCTCGGTGGCTCAGCCTGTAATCCTGCACCTTTGGGAGGCTGAGGTG
>NW_007250688.1:414550-425036 GCF_000164805.1 Carlito syrichta
AGCAGGTCAAGGCTGCGGTGGCCGGGAGCGGCCACTGTACTCCAGTCTGGGCGACGGAGTGAGACTCTGACTCAAAAAAAAAAAGAAAAAAAAGAATAAACTAGGTTCTGACTGCCACAAGGTTTGTCTTTTTCTCTTGCAGTTAAACAAGCACTGGGCTTGAGATAAGCAATTAAAATAATTCCAGGTCATCCAGCTCCCACACGCTGACTATGGAACCCCGGTTCCACAAGCCATAAGGACAGCTGTGATTGGACAAGAGACCAATTTCAGTAACTTTCTCCTGATAAAAGACCGCTCACCAGAGACGGCTTCTGGATGGTTTACAGAGGCTTCATACTTGCGTGACTTCATGAAAAGACCTGCTGAGGTGTAGGGCCTCATCGTGATCCATTTCAACATTAAGTCTGCACCCCAAAGTGAACATGGTGGTATACTACATGCATGCTTGTTCAACATGCATGGGCCGGGACCACCGTCATGAATATTCAGGCCCCCTCCTGTAACTCGTTGAATATGTATGTTTAGCCAGCCTGTTCAGCAAAGGCCTCCTGCCCCAAGCCCTCTTCTGTTTAAGTGCCTGTGTCTGGGCTTTGCCGAGGCTGTGCTTCCTAGCCTGCAGGGTGGCCACTTGCAGACTGTAACCCTCTAAATTTATACATTTGTGATTCTTTTTAGTTAACAACATCTGTAAGAAAATGAATTCCATGTGAACTAAATCCTGAAATATGGAAAGCAAAGGTAGAGGTGAATGTAAGATGTGAAAATCGTAAGTTAGAAAAGTAAAAAACAAAACAAAACAGGAGTACATCTTCTTGACTTCCGACGAGAACAGAATTTCTAATCGATAGGAAAAACATAAGCCACAAAAGGAAAGCTTAATGCATCTGATTATGTTTAAAATAAACATTTCTGTGCATTACAATATGTCATTGTAAAGTGAAAAAACAAGTCACAGATAAAACATCTGCAATTCATATATATTCAGAATTTTTAAAAAATTTCTACAGATCGAGAAGAAAAAGATAACCCAAGAGAAAAACAGACAAAAACACGTGCAGTTAACTTACATCAGAGAAAACCTAAATGGCAAAAGGAAAAAGGAAGGGAAGGAAGGTGAACAAGAGAAGACGTGGCTCTCACTTGTGTGGGATGCCTTGACGGGGCTCGGTCTGGAAAGCCACATCCACGCATCGTTCAATACCGGAGATTCAAAACAGCACTCTGGAAACCCCACAGGCAAGGCAACCGCGAGAGGCCACTACAGGCGTCCCTTGAGAAAAAGAGAAGCGAAGAAGAGACGGTGTTTCCAGAATCCACGGCTGGGGCTGCCCGGTGAGCGGAGAGGGGCCGTCCGGTCGAACTGGGGCCACGACAGGGGCTGCGCCGTGAGTTCTGGGACCACGGAGGACAAGGCGGAGGGTGGAAGCCAGACCCACGGGTGACACAGAGCACGGTGGCGGGAGACCCTGCCCGAAGCAGACCACATGGGGAGAAGGGTCCCGGCTCCCGCCCTCCGGTCTCCCAGCCGTGGGGCCCGTTCAGCCGAGCACGGCAAAGCCAGGGGCAGAGGACCCTGGACATGTGTTTGCTGGGATCAGCTCTCTCGAGGATAGGAGGGAGAAAGGCAGAGAGGGCCTCAGAGCACACAGGCAAATGCCCGCCTCCTCAGGGGGATGCAAACCAAAGTGACGTCGAGACAACTTCGTGTCCATCAGCTCTGGAATATTTCTAAAGTCAAACGATAAGAAGCATTTTTTAAGGATAAGGTTTTATAAGGACTCATTCTTCTACACTGATAGTAAGCCGATAAACTGACACAACCAATTGTATATATAGGTTTTTTTTTTTCCTAGTAAAATGCACACATCCTCCCTGGTATAAATTCCAGAAAAAATGCTCACAGATATGCATAGCGTGACGTGTACAAGGGGGAACCAAAACAAAAACCGCCACCATCTTTGTGGAGGGCAGGTCCCTTGTAGCACACTTGGAATTTGTTCCTCTGGATCAGACGGTCAACCAAAGTTGTCATCTGAAAGTTTTGAGATGGCTGTGTCATGATTTGCAGAAGAAACGTCCAGAGTTGTGGCAAACAGGTGACTAGTTCTTTCACTGTGACGATGCACCCATCCACACTGAGCTGTGTTAAGCAGTTGGTAACCAAAACAATGTGACTCCGGTGCCCCGCCCTCCCTAGTCGCCCCATCTCACCCAGAGTGACTTTCTTTACTGTTTCCCCAGATGAAAAACGTCCTCAAAGGGAAACGTCTTGCAGACGTAGAAGAGGTGAAACAAACAAACAAAAAATGGCAGAAGTACTAAAAGTTGTCAAAACTAATGAGCTCAAAACTGTTTTAAACTGTGGAAAAAATGTCTCAGTAGATGTATTACATCCAACAAAGAGTGTCTTGAAAGTGACTGACGTTTAAACATGTAGGGATAAATACACAATTTTTTATAAATAATTCTGGGTTTTTTTGGATTCTCCCTTCGTGATATAAGAATATTACCATATTGGGATGATAAAAAATTGGAAACAATTCAAATGTCCATCAGTAGCAAGACTGGTTTTTTAAATGTTATCTATTTACACAATAATGGAATACTTATCAGCTTAAATGATTGAACTAGTGCTACATGTATCAACGTCTACTAATCCTCGAAACCATGCCATTAAAACAAAGCCAGTAGCAGAAGACCATATGCGACACACTCATATAAAGTTTAAAAACATGAAGGGCAATTCTGCGTCTTCTGTGGGGATGTTGTTTAGGATGATACACATATATAGCGAAAGTTAAAATACATGCATGGGAATGATAAACACAAAATTCCAGGGAGTGGTAACCCTGGGAGTGGGTTAGAGGGACGTGGGGTCACGGAGCTCCCCAGGAGTCTTCAGCGGTCAATCTCTGTTTCTCAAGCTGGGTGGGTGCGTCTTGGCTTTTTGTTATGTTTTCTCTCTGCCTTTTTCTGTGTCTGAAGGAGTTGGTTTTATTAAAAAGATAAGGAAGGGCTTGCATCAAATTACTTTATTACTCAACTGAAAACATCAGTCCTATCATTTGTCAAAACTCTGAAAGACGCCTGTCAGGACACCTGGCTCTGAGGCCCTGCGCTTACAGGTGTGTGACCTCAGGCACGGGCACGGACAGACTGACTTACAATCTCAGCCCTGCACTTGTGATTTCGCTTCTTTAAGCCCCACCCGCAAAACAGAGACCTTTCTACCTCCCTCAGGAGGTGACCTCGTGTGGATGCTTATCTCCTCCAAATCTCACACTGAAATCTGATCCCCGATGCTGGAAGTAGGGCCTAGCCAGAAGTGACTGGATCGCAGGGCAGATGCCCTCACAAACGGCTCGGGGCGGTTCTGGCCACACGGAGTGAATTCTCGCTCTGTTAGTTCATGCGAGAGTTGTGGATTCAGAGAGCTTGGCGCCTTCTCTCTTGCCAGTCTCACCAGAGACACGCCTGCTCTCTCTCCACCTTCCACCACGATCGTGGGAAGCCGCAGCCTCAGAAGCAGATGCCGGCGGCACGCGGAAGCCTGAGCCGAATCAACTTCTTGTCTTTGTAAATTGCCCAGCCTCAGGTATTTCATGACGGCAACGCCAAGCAGACTAGTATGAGAGGCTTGCCCGAAGGACATACACATGTATAGTGAAAGTTAAAATACACGCGTGGGAACGACAAACACAAAATTCCAGGCGTGGAGACCCAGGGAGTGGGTGAGAGGGATCCCCAGGAGTCTTCAACAATAAATCTTTGTTTCTCAAGCTGGGTGGGTGATAGTTGCCTTTTTGTTTTGCTTTCATTATGTCTGAAGGAGTCAAATAAGCGCGTAGAAAGCTCTTGCAGAGTGCCTAGACCGCAACCTCTCTGAGACTGCTACCCTCTGAGCGGCAGGGGTGGTGTCCGTCTCTCTCCATCCAGTGACATCCAGTTACCTCATGTTGAAAAAGGCTATGGCCGGGCTCGGTGGCTCAGCCTGTCATCCCGCGCCTTTGGGAGGCTGAGGTGAGTGGATGGCCTGAGCCCGTGGGTTCGAGACCCGCCCGGGCAGTGAGACCTCATCTCTACAATAAATCAAAAAATCAGCCAGGTGTGATAGCACGCACCTGTAGTTCCAGCTACTCGGAAGGTAGAGGTGGACGGATCACCGGAGCCCAGCAGGTCGAGGCTGCGGTGGCCGGGAGCGGCCACTGCCCTCCAGTCTGAGCGACAGAGTGAGACCCCAACTCAAAAAAAAAAAAAAAAAAGAAAAAGCCTATGATGGAAGTATTTACACCACAGCAACTGGCAAACTCCACAGACCAGGTCTTTTTGGGGGGAGAGTGAGATCTGTTGTTAAACACTTACCAGCACACCGCTGAAGGGTTACTGGAAACTGCTTTGCTAATAGAGGAGCACGATATAAAGCTGCACATTAATTAGGATTTCCTGGCCAAGAGAACCAGGGGAGACCCCTTCGGAGGGACTGCCCCCGCCCCCGAGCCTGCTGTCGTCCATCTCACAGACCACCTTGTGCACAGGTTGCCGCCTTCCTCTGCTGCCTGAGCCTGGATGTTGGCACTTCGGAGAACAAGAAGTTTTCCCAGAGAGCCGGTCCAGCACGGCGGGTGGGAGCCCCGTGATTTATTATCACGTGAGACGGTGGCACTTTCTCGTGTTACTTTTGAATCTGGTTCGTGTCTCCTGAACCCGCCGTGAGCACAGAGAGTCCTGGCTTTGGTTCCCTTTGCCACTTCCGACTAGGTGAGGGAGTGTGTACCTTCTTCTGGTGGCTTATCGGGCAGAATTCCCACCTCACAGAAGGTTTAGAATGATAAATCCGAGGTATATGTATTTAAAAACATCACAGCAGTGAAAGCCTAGATGCTGTGTAGTGATTGTTCGTGATTTTTCCCCCTCAAGAATGTGGCGAAACTATTTTGAGACTTGCTTGTGTATAAAGAAAATATTAACTTGCTCAAAAGTGGGAAATCCTCAGGACGTATTTTACCAAAACACCTGGATGTATTTTACCAAAAATTCCGGAAGCCTTTTCCGGTTGACATGTTTCAAAAGCAGCTGCAGGGCTCAAATAACTGCTTCTCTCAGCAAGTTTTAAATGGCAGGAGACAGAAGTGTCATGCAGCGCTGCCTCTCTCTCCAGCTCTCCACGCTTGCTTATTTGAAGGCCAGTCTACACAGGTTGACTCAATAATAAACCCTACAGTAAAAACACTCTCTTTGCTGTTCTAATCACCATGGGCTGACATGGCCCATTAGAAAATCCTAAGTCAGAACATAAACTCATTGTATGGGAGGAAGCTCCCAGGCCATTTCTAGATTTACCTCCGCACACCCAGTTGCTGCCAAGTGGTAGACAACATGTACGGCCACTTGGAAGTGGCTTGTCATCCTAACAGAGTCAAGCCTCTACACAAAGTCTCTATGGTTTTTTATCTCCACGCCTACAGTTGGGATTCCCATGTTTATTGTGTGTCTTATCGAACCAGAATTGAAGGTGTCTCATTATGGCCCTGCTTGTCCTTAGCTGCCTGGCTTTGGGGACTGGAACCTCCAAAACGTCCTTCCTGCCCGGCCAATGGAGCGCCACCCCACTGCGTCGGACTGGCTTTCCGGAAAAGCCTCCATTTCCCTCAAGCTCCAACATCCACACTCAGGCTGCAGAGGAAGGAGGTGATGTGTACCCAAGGTGTTCTGTGAGAGGTACTGAAATTCCTCGAGTTGCAGGTACTCATACATCAACTTCACAGTTGCTGCCCGTACTATTATTTATTCGACATTTTTGTTTTGGTTAAATCTAAATTAAATTGACTTACATCTCTAAGCTTATTCTTGCCCTAAGCATGAATAACTGTGAAAGCATATATAAGATGTGTCACAAATTAGAAGAATATATTCATGAGACATGTCTGACAAAGATTTGTATCCAGACTATGTAAAAAACACGTACAACTCAAGAAGAAGAAGATAAACAGTCCAATTAAAAACGGGCATAATATTTAAACAGACACCCTAAAAAAGACAATACACGAATGGTCAACGAGTTTGTGATAATAAATTCCACACCATTAGATGTCAGACAAATGCAAATTAAAACCACAATGAGTTTCTTGAATCACTGAAATTATGTTCTTCTTTGTGCTATATTTCTGCTCTATTCTAGGATAAACCCTATTTTGGTTTTTGGGGTTTTTCTGAGTCAGTCTCACTCTGTTGCCCAGGCTAGAGGGCAGTGAGTGGTACAATCATGGCTCACTGCAGCCTCTGCCTCCTGGGCTCAGGAGAGCCTTCCACCTCAGCCTCCAGAGTAGCTGGAACGACAGACACACTACCACACCTGCCTAACTTTTTGATATTTTGTAGAAACAGGATCTCACTATGTTTCTCAGGCTGGTCTTGAACTCTTGGGCTCGAGCAATCCTGCCACCTTGGCCTCCCAAAGTGCCGGGATTATAGGCAGGAGCCACCACGCCCAGCCCTATTTTGGATTTTAACCTTATGCATTCGGAGACATCTCGTGGATCACCTACCAGCAATGCGACTGCCCTTTTTGACGAAATGGTGAAAAACGAATGACTTCATATTAAATAGTATAGCGTTGGAACTGATTATTTTATTGTAATGATATTTGACTTATAATGGAGTTTTGGACATTGAGAAAATTTTTTATGATGTTATATCTTGTCTTTTTCTAACATGTGAAACAGTCACCGACATGCATTGCGGGTCTGTTGATACATGTTGTGCAACAGTAACTCGATTGACCTCTTTCACCTGTTGTTTTTCTATTCGGCAGACAAGGTACAGTATATAGGCGTTAATAACACATATTTTAGCCGGGCTCAGTGGCTCAGCCTATAATCCCGCGCCTTTGGGAGGCTGAGGTGAGTGGATGGCTTGAGCCCACGGGTTTGCGACCCACCTGGGCAACGTGGCGAGACCTCATCTCTACAATAATTCAAAAAATCAGCTGGGCATGGTAGCGCGTGCCTGTAATTCTGGCTACTCGGAAGGCTGAGGTGGAAGGATCACCGGACCCAGCAGGTCGAGGCTGCGGTGGTCGGGAGCAGCCACTGCACTCCAGTCTGGGCGACTGAGTGAGACTCCAACTCAAAAATAAAATAAAATAAAATAAAATAAAACACATATTTCTAGTCCCCAGAAGAATAATTTCCTCCACCCTTTTAAAGATTTTCACAAAAAACAATATGCAGAAGTATATAGAGCCACATGCTTCACGTGGCTCATGTTGGCAACATAATTTAAAATAAGTTCAGGCTTTTTGATTGATACAATATTTCCACCACTTAATGTCCTTGTGGTAGATTCCATTCCTGCATGATTCCAAGTGCTGAGAATTCTAATAATCCTTTTGTCTTTCTACACCAGAAACATAAGATTAATTTTCCTATAAATTACTTTTTTTTTTAATCAAAAACTTTGGCTTTTTGATTTGTGCTGGTATTCCTTTTTGATTGACTTTGTACCAGTAAGATGACATTTTATTTTTAGTAGCTCTTCTGCTAGGGCAATACTAGTGTAATATCTGTCAGTAAACATGTGGTATCCTGCTGCATTGGGAACTTTTTCCAACAACTTTTTATATAAACAGAATGGAATTCTGGTGCCTACTGGAAGATCAGGTTGTATGATGTTTTTGGATGTTAAGCTGTCATAGTAGGGAAATATTGAAAAAAGAAACCCTGCTTTTGAATCAGCTAGTGAATAAATGTGTATACCCCATTTGGTAGGCTTATTTGGATCATTATGTTATAAATGACATTCACCCTTTAAATTGAACAATGGATTCATCGACACAAATTGCCCGATCTGGTATGAAATACTGCAGAAATTTTGAATTGATGTATTCCAAATAATTATTGACCTTTTGAATATGAGTTCTGATCATTTCATCAGTCTTTAAATGAAATTACCAGAAAATTTGCACAAAACTTTCTCTACTGAATGTGTCCAAAAAGGAGTGTTTTACTATGGAAAGCAGTTGACCAGTACTCTTGCAAATTTGGCACTTGAATTATTTCCGTGTCTAGAATAACTGCAATAAAAGCTAAAAAAGTCAGGCCACTTATGCCAAATCGATGTGCATGATAGTTGCTTTTCCTTATTCTTCCATCCGCATAATGATTTGTTTCTTTTATTACACCATCCACGAATTCATTTGTAAAATATGGAGTAAAATAGTTGATTGGTTTTCTGACATAACTTGCTATTTGTGGTCCTGTTGTTTGAGGATGTGCAACAAAATTTATTCTCGCTAGGGGATCGTCTTTTTCTGTAACACGTTCCCATTCTTCACTTGACGATACACTGTCTTCTACTTCTTTGAAACTGCTAACACTTTCGTCACTATCACTTTCTATTACATTTGCTCATTTTCTTCTCGGTGGGATGACAGTAGCGACTATTGCTACTATTGTTTTACTCCACATCAATGCTTGTTTTCTGTTAACTTATCTGTATACAAGTCTCAATCTAACTCATCTTCGCTGCTGCTTATAACCCTCCCTTGTATCTTTTATCTTGCACCTGTTCTGCAAACTGAATAAAACATTTCTAGTTGTAAATTACAAAATCACAAAATGAAATTTATCAAAGGAATATTATTTTTCTAATTTTACTTTTCCGAGTTAGTGCAGACGGATTTATTCTATCTGTGCCACTCGATACTGCAATGCAATCTGCCTTCAACTTTGAAAGTCTCTTTCTTTTAAGGCTACAGTAGCTTGCTTGTCTGTCTTTTCAGGCCATAGGATACCTGCAGCTGCCTTTCTTATACAAAAACTCTTTATCGCTACCTTCTGTTACAAAGAAGCGCTGGTACCACTGTGAAAGCACTTCACACATGCTCTTGGTATGAAACGCCAAGCTGATATTTTTCAAATGTGTATCTCAGAATACATCCATCTCTTTCTTTCCTTTTTCATACAATCTGAATGGAAAACTTCAAGGAAGCATCCATTTTTGAAAAATGTGCACTATGTCCCCTCAGAGGGGACATCCAAGTGCAAGGGGTTAAAAATTTACTTCGTTTTCATGAGGGGCAACCTTAGCCAGATCTTATGAATAGACATGGTAGATGAACTGTCTTTGATCCCACTCTCTGGGTGCTGGTCTAATTCCCTCTCAGATTTATACCAGATGATTTGTGTGTGCACAACTCCTAACTCAATTCCCAGTGTTAACTTGATTTTCTTCTAGCATTGGTTTCCTAAGATATGATTTTCTCTGCAGCCTAGTTTTCTGACACTCTGAGAAAAACCGAAAGCATCAATATTGTAAGCCAAATATGCACAGCTAACAGAACCCTTCTTGTTCCTGTTCCCCTTCATAAAATTTTACTTACGAGACGCATGCCTTCCAGGACACATATTGCTACTGATAGTCTCCCCATGGTTATTTTTTGGGCATTAGCAGTCTCTAGGTGCAGAGTGGAGTACCAGTGGATAAGAGAGAACCCAAGCTGTGGTTGCCTCAAAAAGTCTCACAAGGAAGAGCAAAGCTGCCATTTCTCCATTGAAAAGATCTCGTGTGGTTTGAACCAAATGAGGCGATACTGTGGACCCTTGATTGCATCGTACAGCCCAGTTCTCCAAGATTTTTAGTTGGTGAAAATTCTTCTCAGATTCTAATCATCGTTTGATTGGCAGAGCTAGTTTTAATCCACTTTACCCCTAAGGCATTTAGATAGGCAATCCAGAGAGGCTGAAGACAGACGACATTTCATTTATTTATGCATTTGCATTATTTCAGATCCACAGAGTAACAACACGAATACAACCACTACTGGGATAATTTCAAATATTGTGCTCCCCATTCTCTTCCCGTTTTCATAGTTATGTCTCCATGTCAGAGCTTATGTCTGTATTTTCTTTTCTAACCCTCATTTAGTCTCAGTTCTGCAAGTTTAATGTTCACCACCATTCTTACACCAATGTCTCTCTAGTCTTTCTGGTTGTCTAAAGCTATTCTTTTGTAGATTTTGAAGGAAAGGCTTTTGAAAACAGTACTTTTTTTTCCAGTTTTTGCATTTAGTAATGGTTTATGCTTTTATGTTCACAAGTAAGTTCTGTTGGACGCAAAATCCCTGGCTCACAGATTTTTTTCTTGAGGTTCTTAAACGTTTCAATACTTCCTTATGACATAAGGCAAAGCAGTTAAAAAGTCTGGTGATAATTGAATTTTCTTTCCCTTCTAAGTAATAAATTTTTTGTTTGATGACTAAAGGCATTCACTTTTCATTTAAGGTTCAGTACTTTTACTAAAATGTATCTTGGTGTTGGTCTTTTGGGGTAAATATCCTCAGGTGTGCAGTTTCAACATTAATTTCAGTTTTTGCAAATTTCATAAAGATTTTTTTTTTTTGAGTTGGAGTCTCACTCAGTCGCCCAGCCTGGAGTGCAGTGGCCGCTCCCAGCCACCGCAGCCTCGACCTGCTGGGCTCCGGCGA
>NW_007250688.1:425086-526413 GCF_000164805.1 Carlito syrichta
TTGCCCAGGTGGGTCTCGAACCCACGGCCTCAGGCAATCCACTCACCTCAGCCTCCCAAGCGTGGGATTACAGGCTGAGCCATTAAGCCCAGCTTAGACTCCTTATATATTTTTAAAGAATTACATCCTTTCACTTTGTTTTCAAGGAATTTCTCAAGATATCTATTTGCTGTTGTGTACTTCCTAGTTTAATCTTCATATCTGAAAATATTTTTATCTTCATTGAGACACTGCTCACATACCACACAACTCACCCACTTAAAATGTACAATTCAATGGTTTTTGGTATATTTATAGGCATGTACAGCATGCCAGTGAATTTTAGAACATTTTCATCGCTTCATGGAAACCTCCAACACCTTTTGGTTATCTTCCTCTACTCCTCTGCCCACTAAAGCACCCACTAGTTATTTTCCGTCTTGGAGATTTCCCTATTCTAGACATTTCAGAGAAATGGAGTCATGTATGTGGTATTTTGTAACTGGCTTCCTTCCTTCAGCGCAACGTTTTCTAGGTTCATCCATACTGCAGCATGTATCAGCACTTCATTCATGCCCCATATTCTATTGTATGGGTGTATCACACTTTTCCTATCCATATATCTTTTAATGGACACTTGGGCCTTTCTCCCTTTTGGCTTGATGAATGACATTGCGCTCAGAATAAAGCCTCTATGCTGTGAGGGGGGCGCAGGCCTCAGAAGGGAACTTCAAGCAGAAAAGCCAACTCGATGTTGAATTTTCGAGTGATGGCTCTGGCATTGTTTGGAGGTCTGCCAAACTGGCAACCACGGGTATAGACGACTTCGCGGCTAAAACCAAAATCAAAAGATACCAAGAGACTAGGACTTGTTGAGATTTCACCCTTCCTTTATCATCTATTTGCCATAACTGAATTACTGTAGACCATACAGAATCTGGTTTATCTGCCCAAAGGTGAGGGTCTGTAGCTATCAAGGGACTCAGCCCCAAGCTGGCTCAGAACTAGCTTAGGTGGTTGAGAGGGTGGATCACAGACAAGGCTGTAGCCAGCCCCCTGCCAGCATAATGAAGTTGAGTATTCTGGGGTGTCAAAGCTCCTTTCGAGTTCTATTACATTAAGGTAAAAATTGAGGGTCCATAGCAGTATTTAGACAAAAACCTGAAACTTACCTTGGAAAAATTCCTCTCTGTTCTTTCTATAGACTGTGGTAGACTAAATGGCCTTGCCTCCAAAAGCCAACACTCAAATGCCTGCAACCTCTGACTATATTACATGGCAAAAGAGACTTGGCAGCTGTCATTAAGATTACAGATCTTAAAATAGGGAGAGACATGGGTGGGTCCGATCTCAGCACAAGGGATTTTACAAGCAGCGCACTTCCTCTGGCTGGGGCAAGAAAGATGCAGCAGAAGGGAAATGCAGACAGATACGAAGCATGAGAGGGGCTTGATCCACCAACGCTGAAGGGAGCCAGCTAGAAAGCACGAGCAGGAATGCGGTCAGCTTCCAGAAACAGGACCAGGCTGCAGCTAACAGCCAGCAAGGAAATGAGGAACTCAGCCCTACCATGGCAAGATACTGAAGTCTGCTGACACCCTACATGGCTAGAACTCATCTACAAGCTCTTCCCCCAGAACCTAGTTAAGAAAGAGCCTGGCCTAACTGACAACTTGATCTTGGCCTTGTGAGGCCTTAAGCAGAGGACCCAGTTGAGCCACACTGTACCCAGACTTCTGAGCCATGGAACTGTGAGATGATAAATGGGTGTTGTTTATGGTGATTTGTTCTGGTGGCAAGAGAAAATTAATATATAAACTTCTTTTTTTTTTTTTTGAGTTGGAGTCTCACTGTCACCCAGGCTAGAATACAGTGGCATACTCATGGCCACGCTAGTGTTGACCTGCTGGGCTCTGGCGATCCTTCCGAAACAGCCTTCCAAGTAGCTGGAACTACAGGCATGTGCTACCATGCCTGGCTAAGTTTTTTAAAAATGTGTTGTAGAGACTAGGTCTCATCAAGTTGGTTGGGCTGGTCTTGAACCCACGGGCTCAGGCAATCTTCTCTCCTCGGCCTCCCAAAGTGCCACCGAGCTCGGTCATAAACGTATTTTTTAAAAGCAAGCAGAATTCACAAGCGAAAAAGACTCGGAGCATAATTCTGTCTTCACTGCAAATATGCAGTATGTGGACCTATCCTGCCATCTGTGCCCCACAGCATGTGGTTGTATCAGGTGGAAGACGGGGCTCTCTTTTGGGGATTTTCCCTCCAAAATTTTCTGCAACATCCTGAAATGGAGAAGGGATTTCAGTAAGATCAGGACAGCAGCAGGAAGATTACCCAGCTACTGTAATAATCCAGTTGAGGAATGATGGAGCGGGGTTAGCTGGTATGGAAGAGTCAGATTGGAGAAGACTGATGTTGATTCCTAACGGTTCTAGAAGGGCTTCCTAGCTGGAAGACAGTACTAGTGAATCAGAGAATTCAAGAGAAGGAATAAGCTTGGGAAGAGATGATCACAATGGAAGTTTTGCTTGGGACATGCTGAGCTTGAGAGGCTTGGAGAATTTCCAGGTGTCCAGGAGATAGCTGGGTATTGAAAACTGGAGCTCAGTTGATTCTCGAATTAGAGACTCCAATTTGGATATGGAAATTGGTAAAATAATGTAAGTAGAAGTTACCCAGGATATGCTTGTGGGTTTTCTTTAAAATATAATAAAAGGAGGAATGAGGAAGAGATTGTTTGCTTGAGGTAAACTAGAAAAGGATTGGGGAGAGAAAGGAAGACGAGGGATAGAAAAGATGAGAAAGAAGCTGACTAAGGTAGAGTTCATTGGTATATTACTAGTGAACTACAAAAAAAACAGAAATGAATAAGAAGGTGGTACGTGATCTCCCTTAGAGGGAAAAAAGGAAGTACTGGGAAGGCAAGAAGTTGGGGAAAGTTCCTGTGAGCCACCAGGGAGCACGGCCAGTCCAGGACAGCTGGATTCCTGCCTGGGTGGACGACGACGGGGTGGAACTGGCCGTGGACAAGGGGGGCACAGGAAACAGGGACCACGTCCAACCAGCCACTTGCACAAAGGGAGCTTCATGCTGGGTGTCTGTTACTTGGGAGATGTTAAGACTGTGTTCTCTTGAGTACATCATTTACTCAGTGAAGATTTAGTGAATTACAAAATCATCTACAGGGAAATCGGAGACTCCTTCCATAACCTTTTCTGTGGATGCATGCTGCTGCACGAAGACTGAAAAACGCAAGTTGGCTTATGCAGAAGCTACCTATGCATTCAGCAGTTTCCCCCATGAAAAGCTCACGATGACTTTTCTTGATACCCTTTGCTGAATCCCAATCTGTGAAAGTATTTGAAGACTGAACACAGCAGCAGGAAAGAGAATAAGATGCCCACACTCCAGATCCTAAGAGGGTTCCCTGCCAAACTACCAGCTGTGGAGAAACCAGCCTAGCCAGGGAAAGAACCATTCAGGACAGAATGTTCCTCATTTTCCCAGCTGGTCGAGATGAGTTTAAAAAGAATTAAACTTCAACCCATCCCAAAGCACCAAATGATAACTTTAGGCCACAGACTGGATGCGATACTTTCATTCTCTTTTCTGATGCCTTTGTTTTTGGCTAAGAATCACAATAGCTATCAAGGATCTCTTAAGCTCTAAAACACTCAGTCCAAATGTGCATGTGTGAAGTGGCTCTGGTATGTTTTATTGTTGCCCTTTAAAAATTGCCTTAGACACTGGCCCAATATTGTTGCATTCAAACATATTTCTGCCACAAGGACTGAAGAGTACTTAAGTATAATTTTATTCTACTCGCATCAATGCCATTTACACACAAAAAATGTTTGGATCACTTCGTAAGTTATAACATTCCAGGTTTTAATATTATAACAAGGACATAAACGATCATTTCCTGAGTTAACAGTGCAATGGAAAATTTAATCTGTATTGCTAGTAAGACATTTTACAGCATAGAAACATGATCAAAGTGATCATTTACTTTATCATGTCATAAAACACAAGTGATTATTATAGAACAGTGATACAATTCAAATGGTAAGGAATCTGTGATTCATAACAAAGAATCCTGTATGTATCTGTTGCCATGATTGACTTTCCAGGTCAAATATCAGTAGTAAAATAAGTTACGGTACAAAAGAAGTTACCTATATCGAAGGAACGTCTGACTTCATTTAAGAAACTGAAGTCAGGATTCTAGTTAACCTTTTATTATATACAAAAATGCTCTCTTAAAAAATCCTAAGCAATCACAAATTTAGATAAGCTGGTTGAATAAAGGACAATGGCAGCTCTTCATGCTGTAAAATCATGGATCTCATCTTCAGAAAAGTTGAGATCATGCAGAAACCTGAAACAATAAAAAACATGTTTCTAGGGAAAATGTTTAAAAATAAAGAAATAAGATCAAGTTTACCATCATAACCATAATACTTTCCCATTTTCCCCATTTAGTATGAATTCTTTGAAAAAATTTATCACTTCTAAAAAATTAACACAAATTCCAAAACATCATCAAATATCTAACTCATAAAATATCAAATATCTAAATATCAAAATATCATCAAATATTTAAATATCAAAATATCATCAAATATCTAAATATCAATTGTCTCATAAATATCATAATTTTAAAAAATAGTTGGTTTGAATCAAGATCCAATTAAAGTTTACTCATCATGATTGGCTGATTAGTCTTTTAGGTTTCTTTTGATCTGTAAGTTCCCTCTCATTTCCCCTGCCACCATCCTTTAATTTATTTGTTGATAAAAAATCAGATTTTTACGTGCTGCATCTCCCACAATTTTCATTTTGGGGCATCCCTGTGGTATCTCCTGACAATATGTTGCTATGGCCTCAAATGATCCTCCCATCTCAGCCTTCCGAGTGGCTGGGACTACAAGCATGTGCCACCACATCTAGCTAATTTTTTTATTTTTTTGTAGAGACAAGGTCTCACCATGTTGCCCAGGCTAGTCTTGAACTCCTGGGCTCAAGCAATTCTGCCTTGGCCTCCCCAAAAGCTGCGCTTACAGGTGTGAGCCACCATGCCTGACCTTTGTTATCTGTAGTCACTGTGCTAAGCACTTCACAGGCCTAAGTCACATTGTTTCTTCCTTTTTACAGGTGAGTGCACTAGAGTTTAGAAAGGTCAAGTAACTGGCCCTAGGACTCCCAGCAAATGATTGTAGGATGCTTGTAAGTGGTAGGTAAGTGGGATTCAGACCCCACCTGGCAGTTTCCAGAGCACACACACGTTATATCAAAGAGGACCAGTAGGGCCCAGACATGAGGAGGCCACCTGGTGCAGCAGTCGAGCTCGTCACACCCATCCTACTCTTCCAGCCACATATCCCGCCTCTCCCAGGCAGGTGGCTTCATTCTAGCCAAGCCATCGAGTCTTAAGGTGCACCCTTAATGCACCTGTTCATTCTCTGGCTGCTCTGCCCCTTTCTGGACTGGAATTTCTCAGTCATCATACCAAGCCCAGGTCTTTTTTGAGCACGCAGCTCCCGATCCTCTAACACACACACACCTAGGCAAAAGTGACTCCTCACTCTGAATTCCTGTAACACATTGTTTTTAATGCTAATAAGAGTATTTACAATGTTCTGAGTAATATTTTAGTTACCAGTATGTGCATTTGTTTCCACCACTAGACAGCATGGGCCTTGAAAGCAGAGACTGTTTGGCCAGGCATGGTGGCTCAAGTCTGCAATCCCAGCAGACTTTGGGAGGCCAAGGTGAGAGGACTGCCTGAGCCTGCAGGTTTGTGACTAGCCTCGAGCAACATGGTGAGACTTCGACTCTACAATAAATCAAAAATTAGCCGGGCATGGTAGCACGTGCCTGTACTTCTGGCTACTTGGAAGGCTGAGGTGGAAGGATCACTTGAGCCCAACAGGTCGATGCTGGGGTGGCCGTGAGTGTACCACTGCGCTCTAGCCTGGGTGATGGAGTGAGACTCCAACTCAAAAAAAAAAAAAAAAAAAAAAAAAAGCAGAGCCTATTTTCTCCATCCCTGTAATGAAGTGGGTATTGAGTGGATGAGAGATCCACTATTGGTTGCGAAGTTATAAGCTTCTTCTTCATTTATTTTTTTAAAAACGGGCGCCCAAGTCTGTCTCTGTTTCCCCATCATACAAATTGACAAATGTTTACCAAATATGGAGAGCATGTCTGGGAGGGCTATATTTCTAACTCAGGTAGCAGACACGAGGTTACCTTGAGGGGAGCCTAGGAGTGGGGATCCCACGAAAGAGTCGTTCTTAGCAAAAAGTGGGATGTGATGAAAGATCTCTATGATGGACAACTTTTTAAAGTGCCACATCCACGAGGCTGACGAAGACAAGTCGGGCTTGGCAGCTGCAACTCCAGTACTCGGGAGGCAGAGGCGAGCGGACTGTCTCAGCCCAGGGGTTCAAGACCAACCTGGGCAACTAGAAGAGACCCTGCCTCTGCCGTAAGTCAGAATATTAGCTCGGTGTCGTGGTGCCTCCTGTAGTTCCAGCCGCTTGGAAGGCTGAGGTCGAAGGACTGGCCAGCAGGTCGGGTCCTCACTGAGAGTCTTAAGGGCAGCTACTATGAAAAGCAAGTACTGATTTGAATCAAGCCACATCTCCGTGTGCTACGCAGCAGTGCACGGGTGAGCGACAGCAGGGATCTGTGTGTGGCTTCTTGGCAATGTTGGGAAAGCCAGCTAGAACAGCACTGAGAGATTTGCTCTCAGGTAAAACAGAAAAGAAAGCTATACCGGTGACAGTCAACTTAAAACATGCACACAAAAAAAGATGCTAATTACTTAAAAGTATTATTGACCAGGCTCAGCGACTCAGCCGGTAATCCCAGCACTTTGGGAGGCCAAGACGAGTGGATTGCCTGAGCCTACGGGTTCGAGACCCACGTGGGCAACTTGGCGAGACCTCGTCTCTACAATAAAGCAAAAATTAGCTGGGCATGGTAGTGCATGCCTATAGTTCCGGCTACTTGGAAGGCTGAGGCGGAAGGAATCGCCAGAGCCCAGCAGGTCGAGGCTGCGGTGGTCAAGAGCGTGCCACTGCACTCCAGCCTGGGCGACGGAGTAAGGCTCCAACTCAAAATAAATAAATAAATAAATAAAAGTATTACTATACTGCAATCTATGAAGTACCATTGAGAGGCTTCTAATATGACAGTGTCAATACAGTGACGGTAAGATTCTTAGTCTTTTAAACCATATCATTCATTGTCACTATAATTTCAACAAATTTGCTTGAGCTTCAAAAGACTGAAAGTTTAAGTGGAAACTTAAATTTTTTTTAAAATTGGGAGACACTAACTAGAAGCACATTTTTCAGAAAGTGTTAAAATCCAGCAATATACTTATATTTAATTAAAACGCTTTTTTGTTTTAACTTCTTGTATATTTTATTATATATTGTATTGTTTTTATTTTTTTGAGTCAGAAGTCTCATTCTGTCAGGATGAGAGTCAGTGTCATGATCACGGCTCACTTCAGCCTTGACTCCAGGCTCAGACGATCCATGTACCTCAGCTTTCTGAGCAGCTGGAACTACAGGCATGTGCCACCGTGCCCGGCTAATTTTTAAATTTTTTTCGTAGAGATGAGGTCTCCTTATATTGCCTAGGCTAGTCTTGAACTCCTGGGCTCAAGTGATCCTCCCGCTTCGACCTTCCAAAGTGCTGGGATTATATGAGTAAGCCACTACACTCAGCCTAACACACTTTTTAAATACAGTATGGAGAGAAATACTTTGTAATGCCTTTATTTATTGGCTGGGGGGGGTCAATCTTTTTTGTAAGTAAAATTAAAAACAAAATAGCAAGATATAAAATTATCTAAAAAATGTTAGGCTCAGTTATAGACTAACCAAGAAAAATGGGACATTTAACACAGCCATATTTTAAGACCATCTAGAAATATAATAGTGACTATATTTAACAAAATATTTTACCATGTCATCTTACAGTTACATCTCATCAAAGTGAATCTGAAACAGGATGGTTACTACAACTGACTTTTCATTATCCAGGCTTCAACTATTAGTCTTGCCTTATTTATGTTATAGTCTCTTCCTTTTGTCTTGCTGCCTTGGCTTTTGATGACTTATTTATGATTTACTAACTTTCACCCAGTTGCAGAGGGTGAAGATCAAAAGCTACAATGAGATGGATATTGCTTACTAATGACTATATATTATAAAACTTTGGGACGATTATGCAGTCATCAAAAAGGACAGAACTTCACAGCAACCTGGACAGACTTAGACTCTATTATACTAAGTGACCTATCTCTATCACAGAAACAAAGAACCGAGTACCACATGTTTGCACTTACAAGCGAACCTTGAGCAATTACTGCCACACCCTAAGAAAGGGATTGGCAGCAGTGGGAAACGCCAGGGAGGGTGGGGTGCAACAGGCAGCAGTGGGAATCTGCTGGGGGAGAGGAGGCAACCTCATCAACAAGCGTACGTGTGTAGCGAACATTCGTATGCCTAACCCTGAGTTGTACCCCACATCCAAAAAACAAAAAATTCATCCATCCATCAATCAAGCCTTGATGGAAAAAGAGGCTGAGCCTAATGTACCAAAGAAGCTTGTGGCTCCAACCTCGTGACTGTGTCCACACTGGCAACACTGACTGCTGCCCAAACCTAACTTTTGTGTTCACACGAGGGGTGACCCCCCAAACCAGAACTTTCTCTTGGAGGGCAGGCCCCTTGTAGCGCCCTTGGAACTTGTTTCGCAGGATCCGACGGTCAACCAAAGTTTTTATCCGAAAGTTTTGAGAAGGTTGCATCATGACTTGCAGAAGAAACATCCCAAATTGGGGCAAACAGGTGACTGGTTCTTCCACCATAACAAGACATCTGCCCACACCATGCTGAGTGCTCAGCAGTTACTTTTTGACCAAAACCTGCATGACCCCATGCCTCACCCTCCCTATTAGCGCGATTTCAGCCCAAGCAACTTTTTTTTCGTTTTCCTGGTTGAAAAAAGTCCTCAAAGGGAAACGTTTTGTGGATGTGAAAGAGGTGAAACCAAAAAACGGCAGACGCGCTAAACGGCATCAAAACTGTTAATTCAAAAACTGTTTTGAGAGGTGGAAAAAGTATCTTGATAGGTGTATTATATCAAATGGAGAGTACTTTGAAGGTGACTGACGTTTCAACATGTAAGAATAAATACACAATATAAATACATGGCAGTTTTTTTTGGGGGGGTCCTCCCTCGTAATCCAACACTATGGATAATCCTGGCCTCCAATCCTTCAACTATATGAAGATTAAAAGGTTTATTATTTGCTTAAACTGTAGCAGATTACTAAAGTGCAAGTCCATATGACTAGGAAGAACTGAGAGATAAAATCCCTGCTATCTCTGAGAGATCTTCATTGCCAAGTGCTGGACATTCTGTTTCCGGCCACATACACTGCGACTCACCTTAGTCCTTGCTCTGTGAATGGTGCTGGTCCACAAATGCAGATGAGGACTCTGGATTTGTCCACACTTCTTTGCAAAAATTCAGAAAGAAGAGCTGGTGAAATGTGTCCCAGTTTGCCATTCCATTCAGAAGTAGGTGCTGAGAGAACAAATTCAACATCAAATCTAGGGAGAATAAATAGTTTTTAAAAGTCAATTATTTAAAAAATATATCATAACATTTTTTAAGTTCAATAATACATTTCTCCCCCCAAGTAACAGTTTAATATATAAAGATCGACGTACTTGCTAGAAAACCACTGGGATGGATGAATTATAAGTAAAGGTTGAACAAAACATACAAGTAAATCCGTATTTACTAAGGATTGGCTTTTCCTATAGATAAGAAAAGTCATTTGGCATTTTTTTTTTTGCGGTGGACCTCACTCTATCACCCAGGCTGGAGTACAGTGGCACACTCATGGCCACCACAGTCTCGGCCTGCTAGACTCAGGCGATCCTTCCGCCTCAGCCTTCCAAGTAGCCTGAACTACAGACGTGTGCTACCACGCCCGGCTGATTTTTTATTTATTGTAGAGACTACATCTTGCCCAGTTGCCCGGGCTGGTCTCAAACCCACGGCTCAGGCAATCCACTTGCCTTGGCCTCCCAAAGCGCTGGGATTATAGGCTGAGCCACCGAGACCAGTCTGTAACTTGGCATTTTTTCATTGAACCCAATAGGATGAGCGCTCCAAGGAATCTCAGAGAATGCCACAGTCCTATGAATAATCTGCTGGCGTAAGTCACAGTCAAGAGCAATCACCAGTGACACATGAATTTTCATCTCTGGCTCATACCTCTCCAGCGACTTCCATACCCTAATAACCGGCTAACTAAGAAAACCACTGACTTGGCCGTCTCAAAGGCCCCCAGCCTCAACCTGTGATCTCGGAGCTCCAGACCCGACATCCTGAGACCACACAAGCCAGAAACCCGGGATTTATCCTGAGAACCTCTGGGTCTCACCCTCACCTCCGACGTATCACCAAGTCCTGGCTCGACTTCTCAGCCTTCGCTGCCATAACACTGCCCAACCTCTTCCTTCTGCAGTGTTTCTGCCGCCCCTACCACAGCATCAGCTCCAGGGAAGCCCTGTAGCTCCACCAGCCAGGCGTCTTTGTTTTGTGTGTCGCCGAGATGTTTTCCCACTCACAGCCCTTCCTTCCGGTTGTAAACACGCAGTCCCCAAGACCATGGCTGCATCGTCTACCTCCCCAGGGGCCGTGTCTGCTTTGGTTATCACTGTGGCCCCAGCGGCCAGCACACAGGAGACAGACACTCAAGTACCGTGGAAAGAAACCGATGAAAGTAAAAGAAAGGGCACAGAACCAACACAGAAGGGAAAACACCAGATAAGGTCTCACAATGTCAACTACAAACCATTTCTTCCCACAGGCTTAGTCATCTACTACATAAACTGCGGGCTTTTCGAAAAGCTGCAATAAATTCAAAATTCTCTACTCTGTTGCATTTTGGCAAACATGATGAATTCTTACTATTTCAATAGCATCACACCAAACGCATTCCTACATGTTCCAGTGAGTAACTGAGATATTTTCTGAAGAGTTGCAAAGACTGGTGGCACATTAATTTAAATCTTAAGAAAACGTTGACGTGAACAGCGTCTCTTGTGAGGGCTGAGACCCACAGAGGAGAACAGCAACGCTGCGAGGCTGGCACAGCTGCACTCACATCTGTTTCTCAGCGGGGGCGAAGTTCCCAAGGACTGAGGTGCCTGGCACAGCAGCACTGACCAAGAACACCAGCCAGGACTCGAGAGCTAGTCCCAGCTCTGCATGCAGTCCCATCTTCAAGGTCCTACGTGCCCATTTGTGGAATTTCTCACGATTCTAATATTCGATGATTGTAGGCTCAAAGTGCCTGCAGAATTCGGTTTACTTCTTACCTGCAAGGTTCCCCTTTAGTAGGAGCAGCAATACGCGTCCACCCTACACAAAGCAGTCTCCCCAAATTCTTTCGCTAGCCCTCTTTTTCCTTCTGAGCGCCTAAAATCAAGACCATTTTAGATCATTTCAGGGTGTGTGCAGGATTCGTGTCTGTCCTGTTCACTTCTGTAATCAGGCCTTGCTCAATGCAAGCACACACAAAGTATCTGCTGAATAAAAAAGGACTTTACTGACAAAGAGGCCACATCAGCCAAAATAAAAGCTGTGCTGAGGATGAAGCCATGTGCTGACATCTATGAAGCGACATAAAAATGTACATGATTTCATAAGTGCATTTTTCTGGGGAGAAGATCCGTAATCTTTTATCAGATTATCAAAGCGGACTCAAAAGCAGCCATAAAACCACTATCTTAAGAAATTTCCAATTATACACAGATATTTGGATAAAAGATAGAAATTGCCCTATTGAATTAAAAGATAAAAAATGGTTTTCTGTGGTTCTATTTCCAGTGATCCTACCTTTGGGATAAAATTGCTATGATATATAAATTACGGCTGAAGTCTCTATAATCTTCAGTAAGTGCCTATTCATAATTTTCCTTTTCTGGGATGCTTAAAAAAAAAAAGCCTAATCAGTGGCTACTTTCTGCAGACATCTACTAAATGGAAATAAATAACCGAGATTCTTACATAAATGGGGTAAACTTCTCATGCACTTTGTGTTTATTCACATACTGGTACCTTGACTGTAATTCTAGGCACTCAATGGAAAAAGTAAATAAGCAGTTTGACTACAATTTAAGGATACTGTAAAGAGGCTGCTAGCCTGCTTATCTCCTCCATCTTAGGACCAGAAGCAATCCCAAGGTAAGACTCAAGAATTCTCTAACGACGGATTTCTTGTAACATGTCAAAACATACACGGTTCCTGTGGAATCTTCTCTCCTGGATTTTTCTGAATACAGGCCAACTTATTGTCTGAAACAATTATAGCTTTGAGATGCTAGAGGCATGGGGGGACGTTAGTAAACATCCTAAAATTCTTTCATAATTTCAAAGTGCCAGAAGGGACTAGGACCCTTGAACAAGTTACTTGAAAATAAATTCAGATAATTCAAAGCATCACAAAGAAGTGAGAGTATAGACCTGCTATTGATGAATGCCTATGTGGTCTAAAACGTCAGTAAGGGAAACAAGCTTGTCAAAAAATTTATTGTAAAGTAGGCTGATAGTGATCTGACAGCAAAAGTCTTGAAATGCAAGACTTCGGTGTACATGACATGCAAGCCTGCTGCCATCCAGCAATTTATTCCCCCCTCTAGCCAATCAGCTTTGACACCGACCTCCTCCCTATTTCTCACTTGTCCCCTACCTCCCCATTTTTACTGCCACCATTCCAGATCAGGACCTTATAGCTCTTGTCTAAACTACTACACTAATAGCCTTCGCCCTTTATCCATCTGACACACCACCGCCCTTCATTCTCCTAACAGTCCATATCCAATCTTGCAGCTTCTTTGATTAGACAGTTTCAGTGATTTCTCATTGCCCACAGATTAGGATTTCAGAGTAGCTTAGGCCCCAGCTTTTCCTGGTCTTTCCAGCTAAAGAAAAATACTTGGAACTGCAAGAAAACTTGCTATTTGCTCATGAAAAAAATAGCTCACAAAGCTAGGAGTGGAAATTAGATACAATATACATAATTATGGGAACATTTCTCAAAATGAATCTGATAAGACACTAGCATGCCTCCAGCTGTTAGTAGTTATTTCATGAAAACAGGCTAAGTATCAAATAAGTTTGGGTTTTAAAAAGTTAAATGCATTTCTCTAGAATTTTGGAAAGTCTTGAATATGCTAAGTTCTTCAAGAAGGTATATATTGTTTTTCAAACTTATTCAATCATAGAGCCCATAGGGGGGAACACACAAACATTGCAAGGAGCACATTCCAAGAAACACACCATTGGAGGAACACCTCCTGGGAGGAACAGAAAGTGGTATAAGGGTCTGGATTAGGGGCCTGCACATCTGTGTGTATCAAAGGCTGGGGAAAAAGGGGAAAAGTTCCAGCGTATTGTTCAATTTACGTATGCTTCATAATCATCAGCTTTCTCTATCTGAAGTTGAATGGATACAGCGTCAGTCCCAATACTGACAGCAGAGTACAGAAACATACAGGCTACAGAGCCTGCCTGTACCACAGGGAGGAGCGCGCAGGCGTCACCGGCCTTCCTCCCACGTCCACCCAACATGCAGTATTGACGTAATGTATGAATTGCATTCAAGTAATGTCGTAATGTATGAATTGCATTCATCACCTGATCTTAGCCTACCCTGTTCCTCGACCGTAACACATCACGAAGATTCCAAAACCGATGGAAGTTTTGGTGGGTTTATTTTTATAGTCATTTCATAGTATCCTTCATGCACAGTATTCAGTTCAGCGAAACACCTCTGCTCTGTCACTGAAACACGAGAACATCCCAGCCCTCATGTCTTCACTCATGCCATCCCACGACCCCAATTCCCGTCAACAGAAATGCTGTTTCCCAAAGCCCCTTCTTACATGAGGCTCTGATGTCCCTAGTGTCACAAACATGAAATTACTTTCTTCTCCCTAGAATTCCACCACATGCTATCTGTTCCTCTCAAGGCACAAACTACACTTCAGACCTTCTCCACCATTAGGGCAGTCTTCCTCATCTACAGCATCTTCTCCCCATGCCAGACACACTTCGCAACCAGTGAGTCCGCGAGTGCTTAAGGCGATGCAGGCGATCTTCTCCCTCCTGTTGGGGCAATAACTGGGCAGACGGCCCTCTCTTCTTCTGACCCCTCCCCAGTTGCTGGCATCCTCCTCTTCTTCTCTTCCCCTTATGCCCCCCATCAGTAACTCATCCTCCATTTTAAGGGGAAAATAACCACACTAACAATATTAAGTGTGTTGGGTAGAATATTCTGTGCTGATTACTTTTATCTTTCAGAGGCTACTTAGGAAAATGTATCAACAGCCTGAGAACACTTTGACCTACTGCTTCTGATAAACTTTTGTCCTGAATAGCTAGAAAGGTACAGGGTAACCTCTAATCACCATGTCAAATAGTAGGGAATTGGCTAAATAAATTATGGTGTGCCCGGATGACTGAATATAATGCAGTTTTAAAAACCATGGTACACTGCAGGGTTTTTCAGCAGGCTCTACTGGCTATTGGCACTTGGCGCCAATCATTCTTTACTGTGGGGAGCTATGCCCGCAGGATGTTTAGTAGCATTCTTGCCCTCCACCAACTAGATGTGAGTAGCATCTCCTCCTCACTTGTGACAATCAAAAATGGCTCCAGACATAAATGCTCCTGGGGCAGTGGTGCTGATCTAGGTTGAAAACTACCTGTTGATAACACTCTATACATAGAATATATACAATGCACTAAGTACAAAATGTAGTTGTTAAAAGAAAAGTCAGTATGACTACATTATTTTAAAAATACAAACGAAACAAAAAAAGGGCTCTGTGTGTGTGTGTGTGTGTGTGTGTGTGTGTGTGTGTGTGTGTATAGAAAGATATAGACTTGATGTTAATAACTGCTCTTTGGGTAACAGGATTATGGGTGATGTTATTCCTGTACTTTTTCATATAAATATGTATTAATTTCATAAATAGAAGGGAAAATAAGCAAAGACTGTTTATAAAAAGAATGTACCACTAGTTATACTAAAATAAGGTTAATTACCTCCAAAACTGACTTCTTTGAAAAGGAAGGAAGATAACTTGTCATGTTTACATATTGCAAACTGCTTCACTATCAAGCTGTCCCCCTCCTCCAAACGAGCTCTGCAAAAGCAGAGAACTCACAGAGCCAGCGCAGTCTGCTAGCTGGCAGGGTGGCAGTGGGCCCACATGTGAGACAGTCAGCTGAGCCTTGTAGCACTGTTCATGTATTGGAGAGAAGAGTAAGTGATCTTCAATTTGGACTTCAGTTTTACACGGTATTAGTCAAACCTGCTACTGCCCATAATTTGCCTTCTGTTTTCTCTCATTTTTTCATGAGAAAAAACTAAGATTTTACTAGACTTAGAATGCTGTGAATTGAACCTCAACTTCTGGAATTAGCAGTCAAGTATAATAATACATTTGGATAAAATTTGGGTAAACTAATTTTCTTCTGTTCAAACTTCATACTTAATGACATGAAAACTGGATTTAAATGCCAAACAAATCCTAAAAAATTATTTATAAAGCATCTATATTTTCACAATTCTATTGAGAGTAGCACTAAGGGAAAATGAAGAGACATTCACTAAACTGCATGAAAAAAACCAACGCAGTATCTTTTCACGTCGTACCCTGTGCACAGGCATACAGTACATGCCTAAACATATTTCATGAATGAAGGAAGTCTGTTAGAAACACGATAATTCTGGGCTAGGCACCTACACCTGCTAGCTCATGGATCACCATACCCATATGATTCTATAATGAAGGTATATTTCCGTTTTATAAGTGGAAAAATTGAGGCTCAGCCAGATCAAGTAATTTACCCAAGGACACAAGGTTAACAGTTTCTATTATACAATGTTATTTCAAGGAATTTCATTTACTAATAATATTATCTAGGTGAACTCTAGCATGCTTGCTGAAAATGAAAATATTAGCTCATACCAGCCTCAGTTTCCATCCTACCTCCTTGTTCTACAAGGACTGAGTAAAAGGCTGAGACCTACAGAAAGGAGGGCATTTTACCGTTTAACTACAAAATTTCAGAGATTTTAAAAAATACTCACAGTTCAATAATAATTTAACCAAGAAAATATGTTTAGGTAACATATGTGGTCATCAGAAAATTTATTACTAAAACCAGAAGTGACATAGGGGAGTCAAGATGTGGGAAAGGGTAATTTAACATATTTAAGAAGTAACAGCCTTAAATGCTAACCAAAATATATCTGCAAATAATTAAAATTATCTTCTATGTAACTGAACTTTTATCTTCCTTTTTAGTGTATGGGACACAACAATTATGTTTTGACTAAACAGTACTACCAAATCCCATCAATGAGCCTTTAAGGCTAAGGTTCTCTTATTTCAGCACAGAGTCTCAGAATATGGTATGTTTTCTGATAAACCAGAGCTGTCCACATAAGCATCGCATTTTTGTTTTCCAGAGAGGATCTGATCTGATCTTGACCTCACTCAAAAAAAAGTCCATGAGTCTACAGGGATGGTGAATCGTACAAGGTAAGAAGACAGTGCCAAGAATGCCTCGAGCATGGAGAGCAGTCTCCAGAAAGAGGAAGGAGAAGGTCAGGGAGGAGAACGCACACATGATCCAGCAGGGGAGAGCGAGAAGGGAGGAGAAGGCTGGAAGAGGGAGGATCGCGCCAGACCAGAGCCGTCTCTCGGCAAGCGGACGAGGGTCGCTCGCCTGGTGAGTGCTGCTAGGGCCAGGCATCCGGAAGTGGAAAAGAGGGGCCTTTCCTCATCCTCAAAACTCCAGCCTATGCAACTCCACCAACCCAAATTTCGTGGACCAAAACAAAACAGAACAAAAACACAGCGGACTCGGTTAAAAGACACTTATGTTCAGAGGCTGCCACACATTCCTTCTTACCAATCAATCTGTAAATCGAGTTTAACGCCTATTAATAAACTAAAAGTCATGTCTACTCATTCAAATACATTTCTTTAAGCAATTTTACAAAATTTCTTTTATAAAGGAACTAACTTAATACCTTTACCAAAAAACTACCAGGAATACTTTTTTAAAAACTTAGCTAAAAAAAGCTTAGCTATGTCTGTTCAAAATCTTTTAAATGTTTGTTTAGGAAAACAGAAACTCTAACAGATAAGACAGAAAACAAACACACATAGATACAGAGGTCCTCTATAACCACAATTCAAATATTGAGGGAGGCTTCACAGGTCCCAAGCATGTATGTGATTCTTCTCCAAATCTCACATTAGCTCCATGAAGCAGGAAAGATGTCATTATTTTATTTTGAGGATAAAGAGGCCCGTACAGCTTAGTAACTTTTAACAAAGCTTCAAGCCAGTGAGAAGTAGAATGGGAACTAGAATTTAGATCTTTAGGCTTCTTGATAAATGCTTCCAATTTTCCTCTTTGAAAATCAGTGTAAGAGATACTAGAAAACCTAAGAATTTGTATTTCTGTAAATTATTCTTAAATTGCCATGCTGCTACCTAAATATAGTAAATATCCTTAGGTTTATGTTCTTAGTATATAAAGAATAGTAAATGCTTCATGGATAAATAAAGGTCATCCATTATTTGTGAAAGTCATTTATTAAAAGAAGGGGGAGGAGGAATGATGGGAGACAACAGTGAGAAGGAAAAAAAAAAGCTAGAACAAACCACAGCCCTAACTTATTATGCATGTTCAGAAAATATTCAGAAGAACCTGGAGCCCCTGGGGCAGCCAACTGAATTCTCTCTAACTTTTCTGCCTCGTTCTACTACTGAGTTCAGCCTAATCAGAACTTTATTCTGTTGTCTACGCCAACATTTCCCATAGTGTATACTTATGCTGAGGACCACTGGTGATAGGGCAATACATGCTAATGTAAGCAAGCAAAAATGAAGAGAATCCTGCTAAACAATGCATAAGAAATTCCTCTCTTGGAAAGTCACAGTGGATATTAACATGTGGAAGGTTCTAGGAAATCCTGTACTATGTTTAATTTTGCTTAATCTGTTCTTAACAAATTTAGATTATCTGCCCCCCATTATAACAAGAAAATATTGAATTACAAAACTGGCTACTCTGGAACATTTTCAATGTAACATGATCATAAAGCCCAAAATACACCTTACTGATTCATATATGAGGTTATTTAGATCTTACTAGATAGTGTTTCTTGGGGAGGGGCATTAACAATATTTACATTTAGATAATTATTGATTAGTTCATTTTTTTCTTTGAAGGGGCTTCCAAGCTTATTCAAATCTCTAATCAAAGAAGATAAGGCCTAGACTTACTACACAGGTATAAATATTTAAATGCAGAACTAAACCAGTTTAATACCTTTTCTCTTTAAATGCTAATTTTTCCAACTGGTTTCTCCAAATTATATCATCCTCTGTTTTATTGAAGAACATCAGCTTCACTTTCCTTAAAAGAAGAAAAGAAAAATTCAGAAAGAACTGATTAATTACATTTAAAATATGCACAAATGGAAGTGAAAGTGAACTAGGTTGAAAGTTTTAGTACCGGGAATGTAATCCAAAGTATCAAAAACAGAAATGAGATAAAAGAACCAAGTTAAGAAAACAGGTAAGACAGGAAAAAAACAGAGCAAGACATGATGAACAAAGGAATGAGAATATGCCTACCAAAGTCCAGTGAGTAATCAATTTAGAATAACTTATACTAATATAACAGCCTCAAAAAGGCTAGTAATTATAGATAAAACTACATACCTGAGACTGGGTATATTAGTCAAAGCATAATTCAGTATTTTAACCATTGGTGTGAAGCCTGTTCCAGCTGCCAGCAAAAAGAGATCTTCTAATTCTTGGAACTTGGATATTTTTAAATTGCCCTCAGGACTGCTTACAGAAACAAAATCTCCTAAATGATAAAATATAAATGAAATCAGAAAAAAATAAAAACAAAACAAAAAACCCAACAGAGAAACTAGGAGACTAAAAAGCAGCTGAATTTAGAACACATAACACAGGATGAATACTTGACTTGCAGACTACCTATCAGTCTTTAAGTTACATGAGGAGTTTTAGGGGTAATCATTAGGCTCCAAGTATGTCTGGATTATATCATTATAACCAAATTAATAATAAGGTTTATGATGTCATTTCCATTATTTTCTCAAACTATCTAAAGCCTGAAATTTATGAACTACTGCAAAGTACTCATCCACAAATTATCCATAAAGAATTGCTTGCTAAACTAAATTATAAGAACCTCAAAAACAGAGTCCATGTATACAGAACTGCCTTGGATGGCACACGGTAGGAATAGATATTCACTATTTACACATCAGTTATTAACTGTAGTAACAGGATTAGTAGGAGAGAAAATTGAAATAGAAACGTATTCTAAAATTAAGTTGGTAAATATGCTAACTTCGTCACCAAATTTTTGAAAATACCTATCAATTAAAACAAAAAGGGCTGTTCTGAGTTTAATTCCTATAAAAACAAAAAGATGAGAAATGCAAACTGGAATTGGAGCACCCCACTTTACAATCCAGTATCAACACAGGTGAGAAATCAGTACCCATTTTCTATAGTGCAGCTGGTATAATCACCAGGTACCACTCATATCAGAAAACTACATTTAGGACTAGATTCAGGAATTTCCAATGTAGTTTTTAAAACGAAAAAATAAAACTGTCCATAATTTTGAAATGATTTCAAATACTCTGGTTCATTTAAAAACAATTCCTTTACTTGCCACTGCAGGGTAGTTAAGAATCTTGTGATAATTGATGTATTAAGTATTTAAAAATAATAGAAACTCCTTGTTATAGTTTGAAAGAGACCAGAAGACCAGAGTGTCCTTCAGAAAAAGGCAGTTAGTGGCTTACAGGATGCCTCACAGGATGGTATTAACTTGGTAACTTTTATCCACAATCAGGTCCTTCCAACATTACAAAATTGATTAGACTCAGGCAGGATAACTGATACTAATCAAATTCACAAGAGATTAAAGCACACATGCCAGAGTGGTAACTGATTTACAGCTGGGGTTATATGTATCTAGTGACCTGAGCATTACATGTCCCATCCAGGGTATCTTGTTTCCAGTATTAGAACACTTGAAAGGCCAAATTGATCAAATAAAAGTTGCTTAGTGAGATGGCACTGAAACAAAGATGTGGATAATTGAATGGGGACATTCATTTAGGCCACGATGCATCTTCAAGAGTTATTACTCCCATACAAGCATACAGTTCTCTAAGTGATGCAAGTATTTGTGCCATGTCTAGCTTCCCTAAATAAAGTTGCAATAACAGTTCATCGTGGTCTTTGGGCTTTTCTTTTCCATGCTCTAGGCTAACTCTACACCCTACTATGTTCATAAAACTTCTATAAGCTGGTTATAACACCATTTGCTAAGTTTCCACTTACTACATTACAATCATGTGTCAGTCCTTCTCTCACAAGGTGATTGTCACCTTCACTAGATTTGTGGGTATTCCAAAGTACTTCAGGTACACATTCATATACAATATTTTGGTTTATAAAACCAAGGATAACTAATAACAACCACTATGTATAGATTTCTACGCTTAACTTTCAGAGAATAACATAATTTTCTTTATTTCCAAACTTTAGTGGTCCACTTCACTGTCAGCCCAATATACTGCTAATGCTGTCTTAGAAAGAAGAACCTTTTGCCATTTAGGTAAAAAGAAATGAAAAGGAAACACAGAAAAAGAAGAAGACACAGAGGGCTTTAAATCTCAATCTCATTATAGTTCTCTATTCTTTCTTAAAAAGTACATTTACTGACAGCCTATTTTGTGCCAACTGCCACACCAGGTGCTGGAAATATAAAGACAATTTCTGCCCTTAAACTCAAAGTTCTGTAAAGAAGATTTTATTCTAACTCTTATTCAATGAACAAAGTGCTTCTGGGGGTTCACAGAAAGAGGGAGGCTTCACAAAGAACGTGATATTTCGTTTGGGTCTTTAAAAAAACAGCACTTGACAGGCAGAGAAAGGGTGGATGGGCACCTAACGTGTGGCAACTATGTGTACCTATGAACGAGGGTGACAAATGTGTGGAACTACAAGTAGCACAAGTTTTTTGTACAGCAAGAGATGACGCTGGAGGGACCACCAAAGTCTTTGCAGGCCACAGAGTACAGGAACTGGGGACCCATTGGGGGTTTCAAAGCTGCAGAACAACAGAATTAAATTTGTCCTTAGGGAAAGTTTGGAGGAAAACACTGGAAAAAGCAGATGAATAGAAAAATAGAGACATCAGTTAAAGTCAACTGTGAAAGACCAGTTACAGGCCATGCTGATGAGGCAGATTCACCAGAACTCAGTGGCTGCCTGGACTGGGAGAGAGAGGGGGGGAAGAATCAAGGATTTAGTCAAGGATGAACAGTGATGCCGAAAGTAATCAAGACAGAGAACAGGGAGTATGGCTAGTTTGGGTGGGAAAAAGAGAAGATGACTTTGGTGGTAGACATGCTGAGTTGGAAATATTTGAGAATTCCCACACAGAAACAACTAGAGGGCGGCTGGATTCAACACAGAGTGTAAATGAGGTTAAAAAATGCAAAAGATACTAACCAATCTGAAGATGATCAAGCTCTGGTGTGAAGAATCCAGCAGGATAGATTTTGATCAAGAAGTAAATGTATTTATTGTTGGGAAGAGCTGGTTCCTTAAACTCTAAGAGTAAGGAATCAGATACAGGTGTATATGGCTTTACTATTTCTGTACCTAGAAAGAAATCACAATAAAGAAATTAAATTCTAAAAATCCAAAAATTCTTAATGAAGATAAAACAAATTTTATGATGCTATCAGCATATATTTAAAACGATATACCCAATATGTATGTGATTCTGTGTTCTACATGTATATAATACATTATGCATATACACTACAAGCCTGTGTGTGCTGAAGTAATTTTAACAAATCAATACCTTGCTCATAATATAAACAATCTGTGTTTAAGTGTGGTCTAATCAAATAAGAATATATGTATTAATAATTTTAGGTGGCTGGGCTCGGTGGCTCACACCTGTAATCCCATCACTTTGGGAGGCAGAGGCAAGAGGACTGCCTGAGCTCAAGGGTTTGAGACCAGCCTGGCAACCTAGCAAGATCTCATCTCTACAATAAATCAAAATATTAGCCAAGCATGGTGGCATGATTCTGTAGTTCCAGCTGCTTGGAAGGCTGAGGTGGAAGGATCACTTGAGACCAGAAGATTGAAGGCTGTGTTGACTGTTAGCATGCCACTGCACTCCACCCTGGGTGATAGAGTGAGACTCTGACTTCAAAAAAAAAAATTTTTTTTAGGCAATCATCTATTCCATTAGCACATAAACTTTGTAATGAATCACAACAAAAATAACATCAAAAGTTTACCAAGCAGAAGTACATACATACTAGTTTTAATTATACACCAAATTGTTAACAATGGTTACTTATGGCCAATGGGCTCATTTGGAGGAGAGAAAGGGAGCCATTTCATGTCTTACTTTACATATTTTGAATTGTCCTAATGTTTTAACGTATTATATATTATTTTGGTAACTGAATGAAAAGAATGTCAATATAGCTACTTCTACAAATACATTATTTTTCTTAAGGGTAAAATAAGTAAGAATTCATTCTATATTTTTAGCTAGCCAAATTTCAAAAAAAGAAAAAAAAGTCACGACACATTTGAAAGGCCAAATTTTATTCGTGGCTTCTTGACATATACAGAATTAATCTATATGTAAATTAAAATACACTGGCAACAACTACACTGGTGAAGATACAAGCTATTGAATGGTAACCTGGTATTAAATGGTGACGAAGAGAAAAACTTAATAGTGCCATCATAATATACCTTTATCTATCAAATCCTAGCTGGCAGCCTGTTAGACTGATTGCTGGAAACACTATGACTGACATGAGAAACCATTTTCAGCCTTAAAAGGCCAAGGAAATGTTGGACATCAAAAAGAATAGTATTTAAAACAAGCGAGGTAGTTTTAGGATGAAAATGAGGAAAAACAAATTCACATTTATACATTTATAGAGCTTCTTATGTTGGTAGCACACACAAGAAAATCATGTATAATTATCCACTCATTTGAATTTTATAGATTCAACTTCACAAATGAAACAGCCCTAAGTAGCTACTAAAAGATCATATGCGTTTCTAGTAGTCACACAGGACCATTTGTGTAGTCCCTCACTTCTTTCCTTTAGGGTTTTGTTAGTAATAAATTTCAATGCTGGTATAACTATCTCTCCAACGACTGGCAATGTCCCTGTTCCATACAATACTGTGGCATAGCTTAGTTCCAACAAGTAGGAAACACTGCATCCACAAACCTAGCTGCCAGAAAACATTTATTACTAACTTAAATGGTTGCTTCCTAAAAAGATTAGTTCTGATTGTGAACAGCTTTTAAAAAAAGAAAATGTTTCCCCAAAGCCTCCATTTACCTTACCTGCAACAGTTAGCTTGAGGTAAACATGTTGCCCAATGGGAACCTGAAGATGAGTGCTTGGTGGCCGCATCAGACAGAAAAGCTTCGTATCATGAGTAATATCTTCCTTGGAAATTAACTGGCACTTTCTGTAGTATAAACCTAAAAAGTGATTTACTTTTTCTTATTGATACATAAATTATTAAGAAGAAATACTATACCACGAGAAAGTACTCAGCTTTTGCTTTCTAGAAGGTTTTGATTTCTCTAAAGCACCTCTACATTTAAAAAATTCATCAGTATTATAAGGTTAACTTTTTCACTTTATTTCCTGAGATATCTCGTGTCCAATACCTGTAAATATTTCTGTAATTTGAAAAATGAACTTTATAAAATGAATGTTTTTTTCCCCATGTAAGTTACTATACCATGTTAAAACCATTACATTCTAAAAAATTAAGCTTAATGTATTTCTCATTCACTTATAAGATAATTCCATCTTTTAAGTTTTATAGTTACAATTATATAATTAAATTGTACGTGTGAAAAATATTTCATAATGAATAAATTTATATTCCAAAGTCTTTTTTATACAACAGAAAAGTTCTGAAACTTAAGTTTTAAAGTTCAGCAATATGAGCACTACTAAAAATATGTCTTTGATAAAGGCAAAAAAAACCCCACATTCATGTCTCTGTTTGTGCATATGTATTCTATTTATATGAATTACAGAACGTTTTGACTGTCAAAAATGATTAAACAGAAAATAAATTTTTATGCTTAAAGGTAATAAATTTTAGCATCTGAAAAATTAATTCAAGTGAAAAACTGAAGATGCTAGGTCTGTGGTATTAATACACAAATTTAAAAAGGAATCAAGTATTCCTATAAATGCTGGAAATATTTTAAATTAATTTCCCAAGTTCAGAAAATAATATTTGTATACAGAGCAAAATAATACCATCTGGATTAGAAGAACTTATTATTTAGAAGTTCTGGAAGAATTACTACTTTCACTTGTAAATTCTCTTTGGATCTAAGCAGCATACAAGAATAGACTGAAGATAATCATTTCTTAAATTATTTCTTCTCATAAAACAGTATTTACAAAAATGTAAAGAAATCAACCCTGATAGTGCATTTCCTATCCTAATCATTCTCTCTCTCTCTCTTTTTAAACCTAAAAATATCTTAAGTAGGTACAGAAAGATTTTTGCCAGATCTTAGAAAGGGAAGGCCCAACTGCTAATAATCAATGCTTAATGGAAAACTGAAATTCACATATAATCCTAAGAAATCATTTTGGCTACAGGTGAATCCAACTTCTCTTCTCCCTTTTGCCCCTCAAAGATCCCAGTCACTCAGCTGTCCACCTGCTACCATGATGGCAGTAAGTACGTAAGTTTAGAGTGCACAATTTCACACAGAAACCTCAGGGCATCTTCAGGTCACAGCGCCAGGACATAGGCTTGGACCCGATCATGGCTAGGAGCACCACCCTAAAATTATCCTGGAGGGCCTAACCAGCACTGGACTAACCAAGGGGTCAAAGGACACACGCCCACCCACAAGGAGAATGAAGGTACAAATGATCTTATTTCTTTCTCCAGATTTTTTCTGGAATCCACTGTGAGAACACGGTCAGAGAGTCACCTACCACATATGCCTAAATATTTTTAAAAGCTATAAATCAGAGAAACAACTGTCAAATAAAGTAGGTTCTAAGCTGCACTTTGCAATATGGGCCTTCATGATGTTCTAGAAGGCTGGGTTCAAATTCAGAATCTTAAGCTCCTCAGAATACCACACAGTGAGATGGCAGCAGATGAGACCTGCATGCTTGCTGTCTGCTCCTTGCCTCATCCTTGGCTCTGTCGGACCCTGGGGCCTTACATGAACCTGGACACGCTGGCCCCTACATTCAAGCTCATCTACCAGCTCTCTCCCTAAACAGCCCTCGCCATCCTTGGATGGAAGATTTGGAGCCATATGGGCAGGGAGTTCCAGGGCCCCCGACACCTGGAGCGCAGTGTCACAGGGAAGAGGGTGTACTCCGGGTAGACGCTCCTTGGTCTTGCATGCACTGGCTGTGGGGGGGGCGTGGCTGAGGATGGCCATGCGGGCTCACCTCACCCAGGACAGGGCCCCTCTTGCCCAGTTCGAAGTGCCCGGGCTTTCCTCTGATCAAATCTGGTGTCGGCCATCCCAATGAGCGCTAGATGAAAACGTTCAGCTTCTGATTTGACAGCTAATTTCTACTCTGGCATTTGCCAGAACACATTTGCTAGATTATGCATCCCTCCAAATACACTTAAAACACAAGGAAATACTGGGTTATAGTGATTTACTGACTCTCCTTGTTAAAGGTCACACAGTATGCTTGTTATTTAACACCACAGAGATAATTATTTCAGTATTTTACTTACTAAAGGCTGACATCATTTCCAAAGAACATTCAAACTAAAGATTCTAAGAGTTTTCAGAAAGGGTGAGTTTTCACCTTTCAGCTGCACTGAGGAGAAAGACAGCACAGACAGATGGGAACTGTAGCATATGAGGAAAAGACGTATAAAGCAGATGGCATCAGCTACTTCAGTCTGGACAGTACCATTGTACAGATGTCAGGTTTTTGGCTTTGTATGCACAGATAATAAAGACAAATATAAGATGGCCAAACAAAAACATAAAACAGAAACAGTTCTGCTCCAAACCTAACTTCTTATATAAAATATGTATGATTAATATTGAAATACTCAGGATAATACTGAAATACTGAGGGTAATCTGATAATCTAGGCATACTTTCTTCTATTTATTTATTTTTAGAGACAGGATTTTGCTTTGTGGCCCAGATTGGAGCACAGTAGTGCAATCATGGCTCAGTGTAGCTTTGAACTCCGGGCCTTAAGAGATCCTACCACTTTGGCCTCCCAAAGTGCTGGCTGGGATTACAGGCATAAGTCACCGCACCCTGACCTCACTTTTTTCCTAAGGTTGTTTTCTCTTCTAAAAAACAGAATTTTTCAAGGCTAAAATGGGAAACAGACAAATTCTTTGATGAGAGACAGAAGTCACCAGGAGTCCACACTGCCTTCAATTGGGGTTTCCTTCTTGCACTTAGTACACTTTTAAAGCACTCAGTTATTCTTATTTTCCCTGCTGGAAACAGAAGCTTACAGTAGTAAAAAAAAAAAAATCCTGTCCAATGTCACAGGACACCTGAAGAAGATGTGGGATGGAATAAGACGCTATTAGGGTTTCCTGCTCAACTCAGTAGGCCTTCTTTAAAAAGTTTGAGAACCATGTTCTAGATTAACATATTGTTTTTTAGTGTCTTTCTGCTTATTTCAAGCATGTCACAGCCGGGCTCAGTGGCTCAGCCTGTAATCCCGCGCCTTGGGAGGCTGAGGTGAGTGGACTGCCTGAGCCCGCGGGTTCGAGACCCACCTGGGCAACTTGACAAGACCTCATCTCTACAATAAATCAAAAAATTAGCCGGGTATGGTAGCGCGCCTGTAATTCCAGCTACTCGGAAGGCTGAGGCGGAAGGATCACCGGAGCCCAGTAGGCCGAGGCTGCGGTGGCCGGGAGCGGCCACTGCACTCCAGTCTGGGCGACAGAGTGAGACTCCAACTCAAAAAAAAAAGGATGTCACTCTAAGCACAAATATTTATAGATTATCCCTCCGCCCTTTATAATTTCCTAGTGACTATTTAATGTCCAAATTTAGGAACCAGCTTAGCAAGTCCAGATTTCTCCCAGGTACGTTTCTTCCTCAACATCCCCATTTCTCTACCATTCTGATTAACAATACTTTTTTCTTAGCATTTTTTACTACTTTCAGTTATCTAAATATCCTTCATTTGTCTACTAATTTATGGTCTACTTTTTCTCATTTCTTCCTCCAAGAACTCCCTGAATCAACATAGGACAACCAACTAGCAGGACTCCATAATTAAAAATATAGTATATGGGGGAAAAAAAAACTCAAAACATACTAACATCTACAACACTTAAGACTACATAGACATGAGTACTTAGATATGACCACACAGGAAAAAAAAAAAAAAAACGCACTCTACAGCCACTCGATTCAATGGACATTTAGAATTTGTCACAGTTCATACAGCAGGAGCCAGGCTGCTTTAACCTTGCTGTCCGTTTCTTCTAAGACAGCGACTTTGGTTTGAGTGAACTTAACGGCAGAAATGATGCTCAGAATGCTTGAGAGCAAACTGTTTTCAAGCACTTTATAAATGTCTATTAAAATTATAACTGATAAAATAACTTTAAAAATCATCATACCTTCCTATACTAAAAAATAAAGTTTGAGTCGTGATATACCTTTTAAAAATACTATATATATATTTTGTTACTTTTAAAAAAAATTATTTAGCATTTTCACTAATTTTAATAAGGCTTCCATTTAATTTCTAGTGGTATAGTTTCATTATCCTCACCCAAACTACTCATATGTATAAGTAATATATTTAGAACATATCTTCAAACAGTAGGGATGATAAATCTCTATAGGCACATATCTATTTATATATTCGGGTAAAACATGGTGAATCAGAATACTCAAGGAACGAGACTTTCTACATATAATTTTAAAATTAGTATTATTAAATTGAAAACAAAGCACAGAGTTTTGGGGGTTTTTTTCGAGTTGGAGTCTCACTCTGTTGCCCAGGCTGGAGTGCAGTAGCACATTCACGGCCACCTGTGTCAACCTGCTGGGCTCAGGTGATTCTTCTGCCTCAGCCTTCCAAGTAGTCAGAACTACAGCATGCTACCACACCTGGCTAATTTTTTGATTTATTGTAGAAATGAGGTCTCGCTAAGTTGCCCAGGCTGGTCTCGAACCCCTGGGCTCAGGCAATCCTCTCACCTAGTTCCCAAAGTGCTGGGATTACACGCTTGAGCCACCGCACCCGGCCTTCCTTTTTTGTTTTAATTATTATTGTGAAAGATATTCCTGAAGCGTATTAAGATGTTTTGCTACTTCAGGGAAACTGATGAACCTTTCTTTCAAAGTAAGGGTTTTATAGAGTTAAGCATTAGCCTTAAGCTAGAAGAAAGGCAGCTCTTTCTCCAAGCTCAGATTCAGTGGGGCTCTTAGACAACAAAGCCATTTGGCAAAACTGTCACTAGCTGTGAACTTTCCTACGCCCCTCACCTTTCCTCACATTCCCTAAGCTAGGGGTCACCAACTCCCAGGGTCATGGACTGCTACTGGCCTGCGGCCTGTTAGGAACCAGGCTGCACAACAGGAGGTGAACAGGAGGTGAGAGAGCTAAGCTTTATCTCTGTTTACAGTCACCTCCCATCACTCACATTACCACCCGAGCTCCGCCTCCTGTCAGATCCGTGGTGGCACTCGAGTCACAAGGGAGTCCAAACCCTATTGTGACCTGCACATGCGAGAGATCTAGGGTACTTGCTCCTTCTCATGAGCATCGAATGCCTGACGATCTGAGGTGGAGCTGAGGTGGTGTTGCCAGTGCTGCGGAGCGGCTGCAGGTACAGACGGACAGGAGCAGGGAGGCCTGGCTGCACAGAGACCGGCATAAACCACTTGCTTGCAGACTCATATCAAAACCCCATCAGTGAGTGGCAAGCGAGTTGACGTACTTCAGTTGTACAGCTGCATCTGGTGGCAAGCTTTAAGTCAGAATCTGACACTTAATTTAGTCCTCGCATGGCCTGCCCATTATTTTATTTACTATTTCTATCCCCACCTTTTTAAAAAAATGGCGAGTTGCATAATTATTTCATCATATACGTCCAGGTAGTAATAACAGAAATAAAGGGCACAATAAATGTCAGGCGCTCAAGTCACCCCGAAACCATCCCCCTCGATCCATGGAAAAACTGTCTTTGACAAAACCGGTCCCTGATGCCAACAGGCTGGGGACTGCTGCCCTAAGTAATAATTCAGCTGACCTTGTGTGTGGAAGTGCTGGAAACCCTTGAATTCTAAGTTTTTAAGCTTCTCCTATTCTATCTTTCAAATTTTTTACTCAACCACAGACTGCCTCATCTGTTTTATGTTTCTTCAAATGTCATATTCAGGCCATTCTGATAGAAATTAAAATAAGACAGTAAGATGCCTAAGCACTTTACAGTTATTGTGCAAGCAACAACTTTATGTCTGCTTCTCAGAAGCAGCAATTTAAGGTGAGAACAAAGCTCAGTGAAGTTTATTTGCTGTGCACAATATATCTTCATTTCTAGTAATTCTAATGCTTATTTAAGGCAGCAAAAAAGCATGAACGCACAAGCAAGAATTGAGCAGAAGTAAGGGTATTTTCTATACACTTGCAAGTATACCTGTGAGATAGTACTCCACTGTGTATGTGTTGTCAATAGCTAAAAAACCCTAATGAAAGAATAGGGAAAACTGTGTGAAAATGATGTTTTTCTGTATTTAAAAAAAAATCAAATATACACAATTTCATATACCTAAACTTGAATTTAAAAAGACAGTTACAAATTATGTGTATATCAATCTCTCTATATAACATATGCATACATATATATTTTACTTAAGGGCTTATATATATGCATACCATGAAATATTGTGCTTTGTGGATATTGTCTATTTTACAAATGGAGGGTTTCTGCAACCTTTGTCAAGTAAATCTATCAGTGTCATTTTCCCAACAGCATGTGCTTACTTCATGTCTCTGTGTCACACTTTAGCAATTCTGCAATATTTCAAATTTTTTATTTTTATGTCTGTTATGGTGATCTGTGGTCAGTGATCTTTGATTTTATCATTGTAATTGTTTTGGGGCCCTGTGACCACACCCATCTAAGATGGTGAACTTAAATGATAAATATGTGTGTTCAGACTGTTTCACCATGGACATTCCCTCATCTCCCTCTCCTTGGGCCTCCCTATTTTCCCTGAGACTCAACAGTAACGAAACAAGGCCAGTTAATAACCCTATAGTGGCCTCTAAGTGTTCAAGTGGAAGGAAGAGTTGCACTATCTCTCACTTTAAAATCAAAAGGTAGAAATGATTAAGCTTAGTGAGGAAGATATATTGAAAGCTGTGAAAGGCCAAAAGCTAGGCCTCTTGTGCCAAACAGCCAGGTTGTGAAGGCAAAGGAAAAGTCCTTGAAGGAAATTAAAAGTGCTACTCTAGTGAACACAGAACACAAGAATTATCAGAAAACAAAACAGGCCCAAGGAGAGGGAGATGAGGGAATGTGTATTCATGAAACAGTCTGAACACACATTTATCATTTAATGCTGACATGAAGAAAATTTTAGTGGTCTGAATAGAACAAACCAGCTACACCATTCCCTTAAGCCAAACACTGATCTAGATCAAGGCCCTTCCCTTACTTTCTTCAATTCAAGGAAGGCTGAGAAAGCTGAGGAAGCTGCAGAGAAAGTCTGACGCTAGCAGATGTTGGTTCATGAAGTTTAAAAAAGCGAACCATTTCCATAACACAAAAATGCAAGGTAAAGAGCATGTGCTGATGACCAAGCTGCAGCATGTGATCCAGAAGCTCCAGCTAAGAAGATCAATGAAGGTGGCTCCACTACAACAGATTTTCCACGGAGATGAAAGAGACTCCTATTGGAAGAAGATGCTATCTGGGACTTTTATAGATAGAGAAGATGTCTATGCCTGGCTTCAAAGCTTCCAAGGACAGGCTGACTTTCTGGTTTAGGTCTTAATGCAGCGAGTGGCTTGATGTTGAAGTTGATGTTCGTTTACCATTTCAAAAACTGTAGGGCACATCTATCTACAGCATGGTTTACCGAATGCCCACTATTGAGACCTAATTCTCAGAAAGAAAGATCCTTTCAAATTATTAGTGCTCATTAACAACGCACCTAGTCACTCAAGAACTCTGAAAAAGATACACGAGAAGGTTAGTGTTGTTTTCCTGCCTGCTAAGACAACATTCATTCTGCAGCCCATGCATCAAGGAGTGATTTTGACTTTCAAGTTTTATCATGTAAGAAACACATTTTGTGAAGCCATTGCTGCCATAGATGGCGATTCCACTGAAGGATCAAGGCAAATAAATGAAAGCCACCTGGAATAGAGTCACCACCCTAGATGCCATTAAGAACATTTGTGGTTATGGGAGGAGGTCAAAGTATCGACATTTAGAGGAGCTTGGACAAAGCTGACTCCACATCACAGAGGAACTTGAGGGGTTCAAGACTCCAGTGAAGGAAGCCACTGCAGTGGCGGAAACATCAAGAGAACCAGATTGAGAAGTGGAGCCTGAAAATATGACTGAACTGCAGCAATCTCATGATAATACTTGAATGGACGAGGAGTTACTTCTTATGGATGAGAAAAGAAAATGGCTTCCTGAGATGAAATCTACTCCTGGTGAAGATACTATGAACATTGTTGAAATAAAATGGATTTAAAATATTACACAAACTTAGTTAATAAAACAGCAGCAGAGTTTGAGAGGATTGACTTTAACTTTGAACTAAGTTCTACTCTGGATAAAATGCTTCCAAACAGCTTTGTATGCCACAGAGCAATCTTTTGTGAATAGAAAGGTCAGTTGATGTGGCAAATTTCACTGTTGCCTTATTTTAAGAAATTTCCACAGCCACTCCAACCTTCAGCAAACACTACCCAGATCAGTCAGTAGCCATCAACACTGAGGCAAGACCCTCCACCAGCAAAAAAACTCTCATTTTTCTAGTAATAAAGTATTTTTAATTAAAGTATGTACATATTTTAGACAAAATGTTATTGCACACATAACAGACCACGTATAGTGTAAACATAACTTTTATATGCACTAGAAAACTTAAAATTTGTATGATTCACTTTATTGTGATACTCATTTACTGCAGAGGTCTGAAATCAAACCTGAAATATCTCCAAAGTATGCCTGTAAATGGCTGTTGACATATCAAAATTATGAGGCAATTTTTAAAAAATCTTATTTCTTAAGCATATAGAATAGTACAATGGACCCTAGAGACTCAGAAGAGAGGAAGTTTGGGGAAAGCAAAAGGGATGAAAAATCATCCATCAGGTACAATGTATACTGTTTGGTGACGGGTACACTAAAAGCCCACACTTCACTACTACACAATTCATTCATGTAACCAAAAACCACTTATACCCCGAAAGCTATTGAAAAAAAAAATCCTGCTTCCTAAGGCTAAATTACTAGGTTGTTTGTTGGTAGATCTTTAAAACTACTTTTGTCTGGCAATCAAAGTTTCTATATTACAGGCAGTAAAAAAAAATGTACCACAGCAAATTTATTTATTTTTATTTATTTATTTTTTTTGAGTTGGAGTCTCACTCTGTTGCCCAGACTGGAGTGCAGTGGCCGCTCCCGATCACCGCAGCCTTGACCTGCTGGGCTCCGGCGATCCTTCTGCCTCAGCCTTCCAAGCAGCCAGAACTACAGGCACGCGCTACCATGCCTGGCTAATTTTTGATTTATTGTAGAGAGGAGATCTCGCCAAGTTGCCCAGGCGGGTCTTGAACCCACAGGCTCAGGCAATCCACTCACCTCAGCCTCCCAAAGGCGTGGGATTACAGGTTGAGCCACCGAGCCCGGCTCCACAGCAATTTTTTAAAGAAGTTATTGTTACGTTGGGTACAGAAACAGTAACACCTGTACCCAGTAATGATGTGTAGCTCCGCCTGGACAGTTTTCATTTTGTTTTGTTTTAAAACCATGGACTTCACTTTCCAAGCACTGCTTGAAATTCATCTCCTTCAGGCAGTCATTCAAGATCAAATTCAGCCGTGTCAAATTCAAGATCAAATTCAGCATGGGAAACCACCCATGTGATCAGAGAACTGGCATCTTCAGCCCCATGTCCAGACCTCCTAGGATGGCAGAGGGCTGAGGTGCTCACCAGTGATCAATGACGCCTCCATAAAGCCTGCAGGCACAGGGCTCCAAGAGCTTCTAGAAAGCAGAAGCGGAGGAGCCGGGAGGGTGGGACGGCCACGGAGGGCATGCAAGCTCAGTGCCCCTTGTCCACACTTCTCCCTGTGCATCTCTTCCACCCGGCTACTCCTCTGCATCCTTTACAATATTCTTTGTAACAAGTGGATAAACTTAAGTGTTTCCCTGAGTTCTGTGAGCCATCCTAGCAAATTTCCAAATCCAAAGAGGGTGATGCAACAATCCTGATTTAGAGGTGGTTGGTCAGACGGCACAGGCCACATACCTGGGCTTGTGATTGGCACTTGAAGTGGAGGGCAGCCCTGCGGGACTGAGCCCTTAACCTGTGGGGTCTGCACTAAATTTCTTGAGTAGAGTGGTAGGATGCTCAGTTGGTATCAGTGTAGAGTTGGTTGCTGGGGGGAAGAAATCTCCACACATTTTGGTGGTCAGAAATGTTCTGTGTTGAGTGGTGAGAGCAGGAAAAACATTTGTTTTTGTTTTTTTTAATCTCATGTAATAACTTAAAATATTTAAAAATTATAAACTATATAGTTAGTTCCTTCTGAATTTCCTAAAATAATAGCAAAGAGGACCATTCATTGGGGGGTTTTTTCATGCTTTTTTTTTTTTTTTTGAGATGTAGGCCCACAAAGACAGAAAGAATAGAAATCAGAGATGAAAGCAACAAACTTTGGGAGCTGAGAAGGCAAAGAGACGACTGGTAACTGACTCAGCAGACCTGGGAAAGTTGAATCCTAAGCTACATGTATAGAAGCCAAAAACCAACTCATTTGTAATATAAATTCCCTTTAAGGCTCAGAAACTGGCAGGACCAGCAGGTACCCCTGTAATCAGAGCCATGACGGAGCTAAAACCCTTTCTTGACGAAAGCTCATTTAAGAAGCTTGCATGTCCTCCCCAGTCCCCTGAAGTCTCTTCCCACTTGGCACAGCCATGACTAACACACTCCCATCCTGGTGAAATAGTAGAAGTTTGTTCTCTGGAGGCGTAAAACAAAGGATCTCTGGATTAGGTCTATGCAAACTAATGTCGTATGAAAGAAAAGAAAAGAAAAGAAAAGGAGGGGAAGAAATTCAGTGATGTTTACAGATACCCGAGCAGCCTTCTTTCCACACATGGCTTCAGAAATGTTGGGTGCAAGACAGGAGACTATTCACCTTAGAGACTGGCAAAATACCTGGCACTGGACTTTTCTTGAAGAAACAATCCAGTCATACAGTGAATATAACTGTTGACGAACTACACCCATATGCTGTTTCCAATCAGCTTTTAGAGACTGCCCTGAAATATGTGCCGATAGCAAAGGATCAGCAAACATTCAAAGAAAGCATTTAGTGTGAAAAACACCAAAACACACAACAATAAGCCTGGGGAACACATACAGAGATTACGCTGGGAGAAGGAAACTCTAAAACGTCATCACTAATTCTTAAAAAGATAAGAAAAGCTGGTAAGAATAGGATGCTAAAACACAGGAAAAGAAATCATAAGAGTTCTTAGAAGTTAAAAATATGAATAGAAATAAGTAACTCAATAGAAGAGCTAGAAAATGCATTTGGAGAAATCTCCAAAAAAGCAGAACCAAAGGCAAAACTGAAAATAAGAGAGACAAGATAATGAAAGAACTGGTTAAAGAGATTCAGTATCTAGAAAGCAAAAATACACCATGGGTGAAAAAAAAAAATCGGTAATAGTTCCAAGGACTAAATGTCATGTTTCTACATTGAAAAGATTAACACAAAGAATTAACACCCAGTATGAGGATAAAAATTGAGCCACGTTATAGCATACCATTGTGAAATTTCAAAACACTTGGAACCAGGAGCACATCCTATCAATTTCCAAAGGAAAAGAAATATAATGTATTCATTTTGTGAAATTTCACCAAGTAGAGCACATGTATGATAAACTTAGATCAAAAGCTTAAAAAATGGAAGTGAATAAATGGCATCATCCTTTTGGTATAAACTGAGAAATGAGTTTACTTAAGAAGAAAAATAGTAAGCTTGTCCTCCTTAATAGAAAAAAATCAGATATGCATACAAAGCATAAATGTAAATTTGTTTTTGTCTTTCATAAAAGGGGACCTGAAAGAGTGAATGGTTTCAGCAGTTTAAGCACAGTGGGCCTCTCCATTCAAGGTATCATTCATTATCTAATGCCTTTGTTATGCCTAAACAGTAGCTATTAGAGGCTGAAATTTAATTTCTGTGGGGAAAAAGGACAACAGACACAATGTCCCTTTTAAACTTCCTAGAGGGAGCTACAAGAATTTTTCAGCTCATTCCAAAGCAGCCTTTCAAACCCTGGAAAAATTGTGCATCTAACACAACTATTCATAAACATGAAATCAACATATAGAAGAACAACACAGCATACCTCTTTCTTTCCTTGGAATCAGTGAATTATGATTCTCTAGGGGATGACCAAGAAACTTCCAAGAAGTATTCTCTTTCTTCTTTAGGACAATCTCGATTTTTCCTACATTCTCAACAACCCGTACTGAAAAGAAGATACATTCTATTCGTATTAATTGATTCTAATTAAGACTTTTATGTTGAAGCCCATATTTCTCAAACGGTCCAAATGTCTTGATCTAGCATAACTGACAATGATCATTGGTGGGATAAATAAGATTTTGTTCACATATTCATCACAATTGTTTATATCTTATATGGTGTTAAAACCAGCTTAATTTATTTTCAGTTCAGATGAACTTCTTTCAAACTAATTTATCCAGGGTCAAACTAATATGTATTGCTAGTTTTTATACAAACTCAAACTCAGCCACGGCAACTAACTGGCACATACCAAAAAACAAAAACAAAAACAAAACAGTTGAGGCAGAGCACAGACACACCTGTAATCTGAGCACTTTGGGAGGCCAAGGTGGGAAACACAGTTCTCACTGGGGCAACACAGTGAGAACTTATCTCTACAAAATTAAAAAAAAAAAATAGGGCTGAGATATACAAATTTGCCACTGAATGTACTCTTAAAATCAAATTCATTTTACCCCTTTTTAACATGTCTGTTAGAATCTGAGGGGCTATTATGAGTAAATTCAGTAGACCAATACTGAACCTGATAAACATAAGAAAGCCTCAGGAAAATGAGTCCCAAGTAAATTAATAAAGTGCATGTAAATCTTTGATAGTTACAAAACTTTAAATAAATTCTTTTATTTTTTGAATGATTAAAATGTTCAGAATATATGGGTATGATAAAATATAGACTTTTATACACTGATTTAAACTTTATAAATTGAACATGCTTTTAAAAATCATTTTTCTTAGAAACAATGTATCTGCTCTCCCTCACTGTGAACTCAGAACCCAGAAACAATTTAATAACTTTTAAAGATAGATTAGTTGTATGAATTCAATTCAATGAGCACTGATTTGAAGCTTAATCACAATCAAAACAATGTCCTTGACTTTAAAGATTTTAATGTCCACAATTTTCAGGGTCTATTATGATATATAGAAAAGAAGAGACACATCCTATCCTTAACAGCATCTGAAAACAAGAAACCACTCTTCTATAATGAGTCTTCTGTTTTAGAGAGCTGTGTAAAATACAACCTGCATGTTTACACGCAGCAACACCCATGATTTAGTATGCTCTGTCAACAGCAAGCATTTAAATGCATATATGTAACAAAAACTCATCTGATCTAGTATATCAGTGTATTTCTACAATATGCATGTCAGGAGTAGGGCAGGGATGAGGAAGGGATAATGGAAAAGAGACAATAATTTTTTTTTTAAGGAGGATAAGAAAGAAAGGGTAAAGGAAGGAACAAGAGGAACAAAATAGGAAAAGAAAGAAACTTGAAATGAGAGTGAAGAGTTATTTTAAAATGAATGCATTTGTTAATATAGAAAACACACCTTTGTTTTGAAATGTACACATACTAATAGGACTAATGCTAACTTTTCTTTTTGTTCCTCACTCTCTTTGTGCTTGTGTGTTATATGTATATGTATGTACATACATAATTTTTGGTTTTTGGCAACTTACCAGAAAAATCTTCCTGAACCTCATGGCTTAGCTCTAGGATAGAAAAATGTATTTAGTTAAAATCTAATTTCAAGTCATATAGTTTATGAACACCATATATCATTTAAATTATTCTTGTGTGCATTACTTCAAATCCCTCAAGACAAGAAGAACATGTTCTGAGAGACCAAAACCAAGAAATTGTACGCAATCAAAATGAAGAGTCACACTATCTAAATACACATTTCTTCAATTGTTCCAGTTCTTGCCTTATTATCTGAAGAGTAGCTACTCAAATTGCTCACAAGTGGGGGACCCATACTAGTCCAAGAATGATCCCAGACTGACAATCCTACAAACTGAGCAGGGAGCAGACCAGGGAGAGAGGTAGCACTGGAAGCCCAGCACGTGTGCCTGCGCAAATGTGAGAAGAGGCCAGGCCTGGGACTAGCTCACTTTCCTTCTCCTCAATAGTTTCTCTGAAGCTGAATATTCATTCAGTTATTGAAAAAACATCTACTGAGCACCTATGTGTGACAGGCACTTTCTACGTGCTATGAATATAACAGTTGACAAGGGAGAAAAATTCCTGCCCTTATGAAACTCGTATTTCGGAAGAGGGGGGATGTGAGAAACATTTTTACAGATGTCTGCTTTAAATTTCACTATGTTCACCTGATTGTCTGTAATTTACAATTCTGCATTACTTCAGTCCTTCCAGTGCAATACTGGCAACTAAGAGTTTCACATTTTTGACTCTGGATTGTTTATTTTTGCATGTGTCGGGTCCCCCAGTTTGTCCCACTTTTTTCCCTCTGTCCTGACCGAAAACCATGAAGCTGCTCTTTGGCCACAAAGGGACAGACAGTGGAGAGACGCAACACACACCTGCAGTCCAGGCTGCTTTGCTGCGGTCTCTAACGTCAAGCAGCAGAGCGGCAAGAAACAGGCCGACGGAACAGGCCACTCAGTGATGAGAGCTCACGAGGAGCGTGGGGCCAGCAGGCCTTGGAAGACTTGTGTGTAGGTGTCACGTTCAAGAGGCTTACCAAAGCTGGGCCAACAAACATTTTACATTGTTGATTTTGATTGTATCTAATTACTTGAACTTAAAAAGGTGAGGTCACATGACCATTTGCTAGCACTTTCACTAACGTAAGGAAATAACAGAAAAAAACAGATAAAAAAATGACAAACCAAATGACAATAACAGATAAGTTATCATAGTTACCTCGAATGTACATCAAATGAATAGACCATATTTAAAGGAAACCAGAGCTATTTCCACTAACAAAAATACTCACCAATATGTATAAGATATGAACAATTCTTGATAACTGTTTCTGCTCTAAAGGCATCATCTTGATGGTCAACTATTACTGAGTCTAAATTGATGTCCTTAAACAAAAAGCAAAAACAGAAAGATTAGAAAGCCAATTTTTTCCCCCAAACTTCTACAACTATACTTTTAAGGTGATCCATGGATGTTCACATGGTGTCTCTTTACCAAACTCCCAAAACAAATAAATGTTACTCCTTTTTTGTCTGTTTTTTCTCTTTTATCCAACCTAGTTCTTCTCCTTCAAAGCACAAATAACATTTTTAATTACTATATATTTGTCTCTGGTTAATATTTATCTTACCCACTAATCTCTAAGCTGTAACCTTAAGAGACTAGCTTTAGAATATTGCTTGACACCTAGTAGGTGCGCAATAAAGAGGTGTTGAAAAAGTAATGTGGCCAAATAAAAATTACAGACTGAAAACCAAGGAATTTGTTGTTTATTTAAATCTTTCCACTGTTGTGTGAGGCTGGGCAAATTACAACCTCAGCTTATCAAAAAAATCAATTCACTGACACATTTTTAGATGTCTCTAATTTCTACATAACCTCGGGGAAGGTATTTTAGCACCTAATCATTTGTCCCATACACGGAACAGATTATTCCACACGGAAACCTCCTCCTTCCCCTTGGCCATCCATCCTCTGGGCCCCACAGGCATTACCAGTGGGAGCGGACTCCCTCGGCCCTGTGCTCTCGGCTTTGGGCTGCACGAGGAGCAGACAGCAGCAAGAGGGAGGGGGGACACTGGCCCTCGTGGCAGTAGCAGGCAGAGTTGGTCCCTACTGCAGAATGGTCAGATCACGCTGCAAGAGTAAGAGGAACCCACTAGCTCAGGTGTGGTTCTGCTGTGCAGAAGCAGTATGAACTCACAAAGATTCCCAGCTACCAGAACTGGACTTTCTATCTGCATGACTCCTCAATGTATGGGAACCTTAACAGGGGCTGGAGGATGTGCTTGGAGACGTAAGTTGTCTGCTTATTGATCTGATTTTGCAGCTGGACAGTAAGTCCTGTGAAAGCCAGGTCTCTATGTATCTGGCCCATCCTGAGATCCCTGACATCTAAGGCAGTGCCTCATATAAATATTTGCTGGCTGGGCTTGGTGGCTCAGCCTATAATCCCAGCACTTTGGGAGGCCGAGGCGAGTGTACTGCCTGAGCCTATAGGTTCAAGACAAGCCCGGGCAACTTGGCGAGACCTCGTCTCTACAATAAATCAAAAATTAGCCAGGCATGGCAGCACATGCCTCTAGTTCCGGCTACTTGGAAGGTTGAGGTGGAAGAATGGCTGGAGCCCAGCCTGGGCAATAGAGTGAGACTCCAACTCAAAAAAAAAAAAATTGCTAAATGAACAATCTCCCTAACATGAGTTTCAAAAGGGTACCCGAACACCTTTATTGGCTTAACATACTAAGCCACAGTGATACTGTCTCTCCAATCCCAATTTATGTTCAGGAAACTTGTTCTTATGGTGAAGTTAACTGAGATTTATTTTTGCTATTCATGCTTTAAAAAACACAGAAAAGCACATAAAATACTACCTAGTCTAATTTTTAAGAAGCGATAGCAATGGTTGTTAAGAGTATATATGCTCAAGAGCCAGACTGCATGTGTATCTGCTATCTAGGGTGTAACTTTGGATAAATCACTTAGTGTCTCTGTTTCTTTTTCTGTAGAACAGGGATAATAAAAGTATGTATCTCATAGAGTTGCAGTGAGAAGTAAATGAGAACGTGCTTAGAAAAAGAGCTGGAGCATTTATTGAGGGTTTACTTTTTTTCTGATTTTAAAGACATATTTGTTTACCTTCTGTTTAGTATATATGATAATGGTGACTAAAGAGTCTGTCTGGAACCAGTCATAGCTGTAAGATATTAAGAAAAGAATGAATAATAACACAGAGGATCCTGTGCATTAATACATATCTATAAGTGTTTAAAATTTATAGTGATAAATATATTTCTCTAGGTTAAACTTTTTTCTAAATAAGCAGTGGCCTTACCATGTTATGCTCTTCATTAAATAGCTGACAATTATTTCCAAATTTAAAATATTTATACTTCCATGTATTCCTACTTGAATTAAAAAAAAAATCCTTAACAAGACACCTTTTATAAAGGTTACATGTCTCCTTACTAAAGTCTTCTTTTATCAGAGCAGTAGCAAACTACAACATGTTGTGCTGAGGAGCATGAAGAAGTGTACATGCTTATTACCTTTGTTCCTCCCTGTCACAAACATACTAATACTGAAGAAATTAACTCATCAAGGTTGTTCAACAGGCTGATAGTAAAACTTAAGGTAAAACTAAGTCTTCGGTTTTGCTGTAGCTATTGATCAAATCGACACTCTTTTTTGCACTTACTTTCTACAGCCAGGTGAATCTAGAGGAGGCATCCTCTGTCCCTGAAGTTATTGTGTATGAAATAATTTAACATAGGATACTGCTGTTAGAATAATATAGACTTGTGGCGGGGGGAAGGGTGATAAAAGAACCACAGAGAACTAACGCCCTTGAGGGCACTTGAGGTGTCATTAACAAAATACAAAGGTATTGCTTAATTTACTGTTAAATGTTTAAGACAGTAATTGTGCAATGCTTTTTTTTTTTTTTTTTTTAGTTGGAGTCTCACTCTGCTGCTCAGGCTGGAGTGCAGTAGCACGCTCACGGTCACACAGCCTAGGCCTGCTGGGCTCAGGTGATCCTTCTGCCTCAGCCTTCCAAGTAGCTGGAACTACAGGCGTGTGCCACCACACCCGGCTAAATTTTTTTTTTTTTTAATTGTAGTGATGAGGTCTTACCATGTTGCCCAGGATGCACACTACATTTTACAAGATTTCCATTAAAAATTGATAAAATTGGCCAGGCACAGTGGCTCATGCCTGCAATCTCAACCACTTTGGGAGGCCAAGGCAGGAGGATCACTTGAGCTGTGTTCAAGACCAGCCTGGGAGATACAGTGAAACACCGTCTCTACTTAAAAAAAATTTTGATAAAACAAACTAGATATACAAAAAATAGAACAGGTAAACTATTGTATGGTCATATAAAATGCAGAGAAAAAATGTTTTTGAAGAATATTTAGTGACAAATTGAAAATGCTCACAGAATATATTATAATACCAATATAAAAATAGAACATCATGGAAGTAGATATTATATGTATTAAACTAGAGGGAATAAATCAAATGCTAATAGTACATATTTAGGGCTGATAGGATTATAACTGATTTTTATTATTCTTTTATATTTCTCTGTTATTTTCCAAGTTTTCTACCATTAATGAATATTTTTTATCATCAGAAAAAATATTTAAATAATTTTGTAAAGTACTGATGTTTAAAATAGATCACACTTCAATTATACTTAAAATTCACATTTATGGAGTAGCCCATTCACTAACAATGTCTAATAGATGAGGCATTATATGTAATTCTTCTTTCAAAGATGCATGATTAATAGTAAGTAAAAAATCAAATCCAGAGTTACTTTATTTTTTAAAAGTCTGCTCTTTTGTATAGAACTGATTTAGTTATAAAAATGAAAAGCAAGAATGCATACCTTGGAGAACTGGGACCGTCTTTGGCAAGTGTATCTGTTACTTGGCTCTTGGGAAGCATGCCTTCACAGAAAGAAATAAAATAACTATTCACCTATAGCATTTTTCTTTTCCATCTGTCTTTTCAGTTAACTTTTTATTGAAATACCACATAGACACACAGATGGACACAAATCATAAAGGTGCTGCTCCCCAAGATTTAATAACGTGAGACACATCCCCGCTGCCAGCACTCCCCTTCGCAGCCCCTCCAATCGCCGCTACTGCCCCAAAGGCAACCACATTTCTGACTACTAACACCATGTTTCTGAGTACTAACACAGTTTTTGCCTGGATTTGAGCTTTATATAAGTGAAATCATAAGATATGTTCTCCTTTGGTCTTGCTTTATTCCCCCCAACGTTACAGTTCTTATGTCAAAAAAGCATGATCAATAATAAGCAATAAAACAAACCTGGGACTTTCTGAGATTTTATGCTGCTGAATGCATCAGTCATTTGTTTTTTTTTTAAATGACTGAATAGTATTACATTGTACGAATACTCCACAATTTATGAATTCTCCTGCTGATAGACATCTGTATTGTTTCCAGTTTGGAGCTATTATGCATAGTGCTGTTAAAAATATTCTTTTACATGTACATGCATATTCTTAAAGAACACATACTACATTTCTGCTGGGAATATAGGGTGTGTGTATGTTTAGCTTTAGTAGAAACTGTTAAACAGCTCTTCCCAGTGGTTGTACCAATTTACTCTTTTTTTTTTTTGAATCGGAGTCTCACTCCGTCGCCCCGACTGGAGTGCAGCAGCCGCCTCAGTCTTCCAAGTAGCTGGAACTACAGGAGTGCGCTCCCACGCCTGGCTCATTTTGATTTATTGTAGAGATGTGGTCTCGCCAAGTTGCCTGGGCGGGTCTCGAACCCGCGGGTTCAGGCAATCCACTCCCCTCGACCTCCCAAAGTGCTGGGATTACAGGCTGAGCCACCGAGCCCGGCCAGTTTACTCTTTTTACCACAGTGTTTCAGAGCTACAGCTGCTCCACAACCTGTTTTTTTCCATTGCACTCATTCTCATGGGTCTGCATTAACACAGCATTTTAAAAGCCCACTAAAGCTGTGGTTTTCAAATCCTCTCAGAAAACCCTGAGGCAGAACAACTTTGGATCCTGTAAACATTAAGTGTTTTCCTCCTGTAATAGGAGTGCTAGTTTGTATCTATAAGATTAAGTTTAGAAAAAAAGGAGCACTGCTGCCAAGTGACTTTTGAAAATCACTGCCTCAATTAGATTACTATTTCTCAAACTATGTAGGGAAAAAGATTAATGTTTAGTTTCTGGAGAGTCTTGGAGTTCTCAAATTAGAAATCACAGTATTTTACATAAAGCTAAAGTTAGGAGGCACCATTGAGACAAGCTAGTTTAGAGGTTTTCAAGATTCTTTTTAGCCACAAAAACTTTTGCTTAAACACAAGCTCAAGTGCAAGCATAAGATGTAAAATGGGCGTATTTTTCGGAATAAGACTGGTGGTGAGCCCTGAGTCCAGGCCTTAAGCACTCAGCGTCCATCTCTTCCCACATAAATCTGCAGAACACACATAATTTTCAGATAAACCAAGAAAGTCTCAGAGACGTGACTGCAAGGACAAAGTTGTGAATTAATTAGTAGTGGGCACTAAAAAAGAATGCTTTTCTACAAAACTAGAGGTTTTATGAAAATTAAAATGTATTTTTTCTAAAATGGCAAAAGAAAAGATTATCTTACAAATTATGTAAGAAGTGCTGAAAAATATTGAAGAGAAATTAATGTAATTTCTCTTTGGAGGTCTCAGGTATATAAGTAAAAGTCAAATGCATCACAATCTAAGAATTTCTGTAAGAAAAAGCTATAAACAGAATTTATGAATTTTAATTTAACTTTGATCTTATATGATCTGATTAGGACCAGCAAAGCTTGACTTCAATTCAGTCTCAGCACTGTGATCTTATGCAAACCACTGCTCCCTCTTCCTCAAATTCAAACTAGCAATGAAATCTGTCCTGCAATCTCACAAGAGCAAATGACACTACTCCCAAGCATTCTAAAAAACCATAAAGGGCCGGGCACAGTGACTCACACTTGCAATCCCGGCGCCAGCACTTTTGGTGCCGAGTCAGGAGGAATGCTTGAGCCCTGGAGTTCGAGACTAGCCTGGGTAAAATAGTGAGATCTCCTCTCTACGGAAAATAAAAAAAATTAGCCAGGCATGGTAGTGTCTGTAATCTCAGCTACTCAGGAGGCTGAGGCAGAAGGATCACGTGAGCCCAGGAGGTCGAGGCTGTGATGAGCTGTGATTGTGCCACTGCACTCCTCCAGGCCGGGTAATAGAGACTCCCACTCAAAACAAAACAAAACAAAAAACAAACACAGCACTATAAAAATATAACTTACTGTGACACAGAAATATCATACACTGTGGGATGGACCTTGATTTCAACATTTGAACACACAAAAAAACTAAAAACAGGGCCGGGCTCAATGGCTCAGCCTGTATCCTAGCACTTTGAGAGGCTGAGACGAGAGGACTGCCTGAGCCCAGGGGTTCGAGACCAGCCTGGGCAACTTGTCGAAACCTTATCTCTATAATAAATCAAAAAATTAGGTGGTAGTGCATGCCTGTAGTTCCAGTTACTTGGAAGGCTGAGGCGGAAGGATCGCCTGAGTCCAGCAGGTCGACACTGGAGTGGCTGTGAGTGTGCCACGGCACTCCAGCCTGGGTGATAGAGTGAGGCTCCAACTCAAAAAAACCCAAAAAAACTAAAAACAAAACTAAAAAAACCTTACATAATATTCTTTTGAATAAGTTGAAAAATTAAGTGGTGAATGTGGAGTGAAGTAAAATAACTAAATGAAGTAGGTGGATTGAATGAATGTTCCTCTTCCCTAAAGTGCTGACTGATGGATACCAATTTTGATTGATGTCAGTTTGAAGGGATCAGATGTCTAGTGGCATACGAAAGTATTTCCTCCCATTCAGTATTTTAAGCATCTGTTGGAATAATGATATAAAAAGCAGGCAGAACACATTTGTAAATAAATAGATTTACCACATAAACTTAAATGAACCAAATGTGAAAACAGTTAATAAATATACATTTAGATATGTTACAGTTTACAGGATCCAGGTCACAAGAGGTAATGGGTCTAGTCAGACCACTTATGGAGTGCTATATTCCATTCTTAAAGCCATCTTTCACTGAAATAATAGTTAAATGCAGTGCATCCAAAAAAGGGGTACAGGAAAGGAAAGATTCTGGAAGCCATATGTGGTGGGAAAGGAAATGCCCAGTCCATCAGCAATCAGTCATAAAACAAGAGTTGTGTTCATAGCATCACAGAGGAGTCAATCATCAGATGAAACTTAACATCAGTGCCTCATTTAATGCAGGTGAACAACTTCAGGTACCATCTACTGCATAACTTAGTCTAAAAGTAGACTGTTTCCTCTAGTTAAAAAAGAAAGGCAACTCATCTGGCAATCTCACTTGGTAGCTACATGCCTATAGCTTTTTTTTGCAAATAAAGAGTATAATTTACTTCTTTTTATAAATTGATATGACTTACCGTTTAAGACTTTCTTTTCCTCACGATTGTCTGTATAGTGATACAGAAAAAAAGTCAGATAAGAATACTGTAATGTCAAAAAGAATATCAGTATGTATTATTGATTTAAAGATAAAGTTATTCTTTCTTGAAGAGCTTTCTTCTAAGGCCCGAGGAGAGAAATGAGCTAATAGATGGGTTTTGTTTCAAATAAGAACGCTTAATCTCTGAAGACTGTCAAGCGATTTCTCCAAATGTCTGTCTCTCATTTCACCTGCATTTTTTTCTACTTCTTTAGTCACTTTTTTCTAGTATGTTGGTTAATTTCTTTAGCGAGCATATATAAACCCTGTTTCATCCAGGTCATCACATTCTAAATTAGTCTAAATTTATCAGAATTTATTAAATTATGCTTTATAAATAAAACACACATGTTAACAACCCAAAGGAAAATGTCTTATCTTTCTATTTTACTGAGGTCAGCACATAAAATGATCATTATTACTATAGGTCTAAGTGGTTGAAATATTGAAAACATGTTAAGACTTTCCTATGTATACAAAATGCAATCATTAGAGTTACAAACCCAGAAAAAAAAATTAAGAAGTATTTTCTTTCAAGATAGCAGCCAATTCACAAAGCTATATTACATTGTAATAACCACAAGTGTTATAACATTACGGTTAAAATAAAACCCTTAGCAAGTTGTGAGAGGTTTAAAAAAAAGATGACAGGCTAACACAAAATATCCAAGTAGTCAAATAAAAATCATTTGTTAAGTTGATATCACCTGTTTTAAAGAAAAAGAAACTAACATTCTTGCTTTCAAATTCTTATACTCCATTTTTTTGTTTTAAAAGAGTCAGAGGCTTACTCTGTCTCCCAAGCTAGAGTCCAGTGGCATGACCATAGCTTACTGCAGCCTTGAATTCCAGGGCTCAGGCGATCCTTCCAAGCATGAATGGAGACCCCTCCATCCCCCCAAATGCAAAATTTATATAAAAAATTGTGTGTTTACCCTGACATGTTTAAACTTGTACTCTCCATTTGAAGCAATACACCCACTGAGATGCTTTTTCCATTGCTCAAAAACAGTTTTTGAACTTGTTAATGCTTCTGTCCTTTTGTTTCACCTCTCTTACATCTCAAAACATTTTCCTTTGAGCAGTGGTCCCTAACCTTTTTGGCATCAAAAACCAGTTTCGTGGAAGACAATTTTTCCATGAACTAGGGGTGGGGAAGGAGAGGGGGAATGGCTTCAGAATGATTCAAGTATATAACATTCATTGTGCACTTTATTTCTATTATTTTTACATTTTCATATAATACAATAATTATACAACTCACCATAGAAAAAGAGGGGTAGACAAAAGTGGTAAATAAAATAATGGGCAGGTCAACCATGGACTAAAAGAAGGTAATTCAGATCATCTAAGTAGAAGTTCTCTTCCTACTAGTACTTCTTAGATTAAAAAAAAGACTTAAATCCAACTGAGTTGGATTTTGACTTAAGCCTGCCACCACATGCAGCTGTACAACCTTTGTGGAAAACAATGTGGCATTTTCTCAGAGAAGGAAAAATTGAGCTACCGTACCACCCAGCAATCCCACTCCTGGGAATATACCCAGAAGAACATAAATCACTCTACTGAAAAGGCACCCGCACACATATGTGCACTGCAGTACCATGCACAACAGCAAAAACATGAAGCCAACCCAGAAGTCCACGAAGAGTGGACTAGATAAAGAAAACATGGTACATATACACAATGGAATATCACACAGCCACACAGAAGAAAAAAGAAACACGGTCTTTGCAGTGACATGAATGCAGCTGAAGACCACCGTTCTAAGTGAACTATCACAGAAACAAAAAACTGAATACCACATGCTCTCACTCACCAGTGAGCCCTAAGCACCGGACATGCCCGCACAAAGGTGGGAACAACGGATGCGGAGCACCGTTGAGGAGGGGAGGGAGGAAGGGAGGGAAGAAGGATAAGAGGCCCACAGCCACCCACTGGGTGCCACGTTCAGCCCCGCGGGAGGGCGGGCTTGTTAGAGCCCAGACCTCACCTGCATACCATTTGTTTATGCAGCAAACCCTCCCATGTGTCTCACAAGTCTAAAGAAAGTGCAGTCATCACAGCTTGCAAGGGATCACTGATGGCCTTGCCTGGTCACTTACTTTCACCCTGTCAGTTTTATCTCTTTGCTGTTGCAGTTGTGACTATTTATTTTATCTTAGAGATTCACAGCAACAAGTAAATTAAACTATTTTCAGTGTACAACATCGTTGGAAGTTGGACAACTCACTTATTATTTTATGACAGTTATTTTCAAAGATTTTGAAAAATTGTCCCAGGTACTCTGTCTCTAGGAAAAAAAATTATCTCAGATGATTACTTCATACCCAATATGAATTGATTTGAATCTATCAGAACTTTCTGGATTCTGCTAAATTGGTCATTTTTTCCTGAGTCTTTTTTTAATCTAAGAAGTACTAGTAGGAAGAGAACTTCTACTTAGATGATCTGAATTTCCTTTAAAAACTCTACTAGCCTACTTTTGCAACTCTTTAAAAAAAAAACAAGTCATAGAAATAGTAGAGACCATTTTCTACTCCATAGCATGTTTATATCTGAATAAATGGCACAAATGCCAATCAAATTTGTATCCTCTCATAATGTTGGTGAGAACCTCTATTTCTGGAGCGACCAGAATCATTTAGAAGACCAGCACTGTGATCTAATCGCACTCTATTCTCCCTTGGTAAGGATTTTTAATTATGACTCAAACCTAGTTTACCCCTGCTGAGTGGAGATACAGCAGAATCCCCTGGGATAAATAAAGAAAAACTGTTTTACCAACATGCTCATTCATTTCATAAACAGCTGCTGAGCATCATCTTAACAGAAATATTGGCACAATATGATACCACTTGAACAAAAGTTAGAAAAATAAGAAAATATATTCAGTTTGCTTATATATACCTAAAGATAATTTGGAAAGATTTACAACAAAACTAATAATATAGTTACCTTGGTGTGTGTGTAGGAAGAGAAGCAGTAGATGGGAAGCAGAGGTATGATGGGGCACTTCTTGAGTCGTGTGACTGCATTACTTACTAAAAATAAATACACTGAATTAAAGCTATCAATATGCTCTTTTTAATAGTACATGATCAAAAAGAGGCATATAGACGATGTTATGGATGCATAGAGGAGGAGCATTTCTACTTGGAAGTAATTTGAAAGGACCCCACTGAGAAAGTAGTATTTTAGCTAAATTTTTAGGATCTGTAGGCATTTGCCAGGAGTCCCTGAAGAAAAGCAGTCTAAGAAAAAAAAAAATGGTGAGTATTTATATTTGAATGTTTTATAGTTATCTTATAGCAACATAGCTCATCTCCCTTTCTTATTTGAATAAGGCTGGTATCATATCCCCGTCAGATATGAGCTCAGTCTTTTTACCAGAAATCTTATTTACAAAGTCCAAAATTTACGACTTAATGCTTCTCAGCTGCTTAGCTTTGCCAGAAGACTCTGGTTCTCTATAATATCGTTAATAACCGTTTTTCTCTAGAAATTCTTTCACATCTCTAAACAGAGACCTTCATAACACAACTTGGGCCTAATTCCTGTTTGGTTTCAAAAGTTATTATGCTCATTTCTCAGATCTTATAAAACCTAATAATTTCTATATTTTTAAACTGCTTTATCTCTTACTTTCCTCTATTCATCTTTGTAATCATCTTCTGAATCATCTTTCAATTTCATACAGCTCTTAAATTTCAAACAATTCAATAGCAGGATTGAAATGAAGATTTAATAGTTCAAACAAATATTATGAAAAATCCCAGGATTAAAAAGCTTTAAAAGCACCAGAGTACTTTCTTATTCTAGGATCAGTTTTTCCTCCATTACTGATTTTGCTAATCACAGCATATGCTGCATTTTCGCCCAAAGTTGGCTATACTTTGTTGGGAGCTGGCCACGGAGGCCCATTGAGCGTTAGGGATCAGGGAGGCCCAAGACCACTAGGATGCGTTTGGGAGCTGTTGACCCCATTCCCTCCTCCCTTTTTCTATGTAGCACACTTAGCCAAAAGGAACTCTGCTGACCTAAGCTGAAGGCTCTGTGACTGACAGGTATGGCTCACTCTAGAAACTCATTGCTCCTGTTTCCCATGAACTGCGGTTTCGGCTTAGGTATTAGATATAATTCAAACTCAGGCCACATTTGAGAGCCTTCTATACGGTACAAGCTTCTTTATAAGATTTAAAAGTATATTTGGAGAATTAGTATATACATATGGACAGCTGTTTTCAGCTTTAGATGGTATAGATGATTATCTAGAGTTACCAGAAATGGCCCAGCATGAATTTTGGGCTGGGCCACATTCCTAATGGCCCAGTGCGTACTTTGGACTGGGCTGCATTCTTTTAAACTGGTTTTAGTTACAATTAGTGTAGGGTTTTTTCTACTTATTATAGAAACTGAATTTATTTTACTCATAGAAAGTATTGTAGAAGAGGTCGTGCTAACGTCAGGGAATTATGTCAGTTCAAGCATGATCAAACATGATATTTTGAGGCTTAATAAGAATACAGCTAACTTTAGAAATTTCATTGTTCCCATTTTCTACTAATTGCAGTTTTGGTCTTAGTACAATGTACAGTTTATATTTGGGTTTTACTTTTATAAGCTTTATTACTGATGATCAGCTTTATATATTAGGATTAGGAATTAGAAACTTTTATAGAAGTTAAGATAGATATATAGGATTTTAGAATAGCCATTTTGTTAAGAGATTGTAATCAAATGTTCCTAAAAACAGCCCAGCGTGATCTTTGGACTGGGCCACATTCTTTAGGAACTGGTTTGAGCTATAATTAAGAGTTTCTAGAGTGTAGGTAGAATTAGCACAGAATAGAAAGGTATTAGGATTTAAGTTAGTTATTAGGTTTTGTGTATGTACAAGTTTTAGAAGTTATTGATTATCAGAAACATTGTAACAAAGATTACTATGTTGCTTTTAGGAACATTAACCAAGCATAGGGAACAGTGAGATAATTTGGGGATTGTCCTTCCTCATGCTTGGGAAAACGCCTGGTGGGTGGGGGACGCCCCTTATCCACCTGGCTTTGTATTCACGTAAAAGTCTTGTGATTTAATTGGGATTGCCCTTCCTCATGATTGAGGAAACGCCTGGTGGGGGGGCTCTCCTCATCCACCTGGCTTTGTGTTCACGTGAAAGTCTTGTGATTTTGCCTGTGAAACTTTAGGATAAAAGGCTTATGGTTTGTCCCATTAAACGGCTTCTGCACTAGACAGAGTCCAGTCTCTTTCTTTCTCCCCCCTTTCTTTCCTTCTCTTTATATCCATCCCTCCATCTTTCTTTCTTTTAATATCTATCCCTCCAGTTTAATCGCCAACGCCATCTTTCCTACCAGAGACCCCCAATATCTGCAGGGGCTAGCCCCTGCAATACTTGTTGGTTTTTATCTAATTGTCCAAATTATCAGTTATTTTCCATTCCTGCCCTATCATCTAAAGGATTAATGATCCCTTCCTTATTTAGAGTCACCTGCACAAGAACCTAAACATGTTCAAAAAATCCTCTTTCTCTGAAAACAAAATAAATAGTCACACAAACAAAGCATCAGTCAGTCACACCAGTATAGCAAGACACTTCCTGTTCAGGTCTATATCGGCCCCTTAACCAGGGACTTCTTACCTCCCATTTTTAAATACCTTTCTCTTAAATCTTGCTGGTGGGAATCATCCACACAACTGACTCCATAGAAGCAAAAGTAAATTAAGGCAGCCAGACTTAAATAGCAAATCTGGCCATGCAGCAAAGCTCAGCTCACTGTGACCCCCGTCTCTTTCTCTCTCCACCAGGAACTTGCTTCTCCCCGACCAGTTGGCCTCTGAACTCGTGCTCTGCTTAGCTGAGCAGTCCCCATTTTATGGAGGCTCCTCGTAGAACAAGCTTTGGCTCTACACAAACGAAACTTCCCACGGACAACCAGTCCATCCAGTAATTGCTTCATCCTTGCTCACAGTGCCAACTTAGGGTGAAAATACAACACATGCTGTGATTAGCAAAATCAGCAGTGGAGGAAAAACAGATTCTAGAATAAAAAAGTACTCTGGTGCTTTTAAAGTAACAGGACTCTGGAATTAATGTCTCAGTACCCTAGGAGTCCTGGTGCCTATCTGGATCCCTGGATCTACAGATGCCAGGGTTTGCCTCAGATGAACCAGAGAGTTATCCACTGTCGGCAGGCCAACTTAATATGCATGTGCCACTAATACTGTGATTTTTAAAAATAAGAAACTAACCATATAAGAGCGTTTCTCTACTTCAACACTATTAACATTTTGGGTTGGATAATTCTGTGTTGTAGGAGTCTGTCCTGTGCAGTGCAGGACAGCATCTCTGATATTTAGCCTACTCGAATACCAATAGCACCTACTTTAGTTGTGACAACCAAAAATGTCTCCAGACATTGCCAAATGTCTCCTGAGGAGCAAAATCGACTCAATTAAGAACCAATGGCCAATACTAAAAGAAAATAAATTATGAAAAGGCAGATAACATTAATGAGGTGATTCTCTGCCTTACCTAAGGAGATATCCACAGTTTCTCCAAACAGTGGGCTTCTCCAGTAAAATAACCTGTAGCCTTCAGTAAGGTACACATACCTATAAGCCTCAGTATCTTTATTTTTCAATCCTTCTAAATCCCTCCTACACCTTTAGGTGTTCTAGTAATGGACAGTTCTAAGTGCTTAACAGTCATTAATTGCTAGACAGAGAGGGCATGAAATATAAAAACAATTAGAATCTATGATAAAGCAATGAGAAATTAAGAAGAAACATTCCTGAGACTGCGTTATACCACTGGGAAATATGACTATTTTTTTAAATAGCATATTCACTTTTTAGAAAAATTATACTTATGGTTTAGCACAGTACAGTTAAAAAGAAATATGTAAGTCACAAGTGAAATCTAATTTATACTTATGGTTTAGCACAGTACAGTTAAAAAGAAATATGTAAGTCACAAGTGAAATCTAATTTAACCTTTTAAAAAATCTGGTTATTAGAAAATTTAAAACTGCATTTGTGGTGTGCATATTTCTTGTGGACTACACTGTGCTAGACTATAAGTATACTTAAAAAAAAATGAATATGCCATCTCAAAAAATAATCGCATTTTCCAGTGGCATAACGCAGTCTCAGGAATGTTTCATCTTAATTTCTCATTGCTTTATCATCCCAGTACTTTGGGAGGCAGATGCGAGAGGACTGCCTGAGTCTAGGGGTTCAAGACCAGTCTGGGCAGCTTGGCAAGACCTTGTCTCTAAAATAAATGAAAAAGTTAGCCAGGTGTGATGGCACACACTTGTAGTTCCAGCTACTTGGAAGGCTGAGGTAGAAGAATTGCCTGAGCCCAGTGGGCCAAGGCTGTGGTGGCCATGAGCATGCCACTGCACTGCAGCCTGGCAATAGTGTGACTCCAACTCAAAAAAGCAAACAAATAAATAATACATTTTTACTTAGCTCAATATATCCAGAATAGCATCATTTCAACGTGTGATCAATGTAAAAATTATGAGAGATTTTACATTCTTTTTTCATACTAAGTCTTGAAATCCAGTGTGTCTTTTACACGAATAGCATATGTGAATTGTAATAGGCACATTTCTAGTTCTCAACAGTCATATGTGACTAGTAGCTATAATAACAGTCAAAGTACGGGTAGAGAGTAAGAACTCATTTTTCGTCTTTACCAGAGAATGAAGTGTTCCACGTGTACAAATTATCAATAACTGAAGCTTACCTTTTCAAGTAAAACGTCTCCTTTTATTCATTTTTAATACATCTTTCTAAATACAATACAAACCACCCTATTTTCAAGACAAAAAATTATGATAAATACAACCAATTCTTTGTCTGGTAATAATAGACTCCTATGGCATTACATATAGGGTTTCGTCCACAGTTCTTGGCTCATTACTCCCACAGCTCTAGGTATAGTCTTTTGTACAACGTTGGGAGTGTTAGGCCTCAGATGCAGGCCTCAGGAAACAGAGTGTCTCTGGCCTTCTCCTGGCTTCTCTTCCCCGACTCCATCCAAGGCAGGACTCTAATCCTCCCAGCCATTCAGACTGTAGGGCTTCAGACCTTCCCCAGAGAGGGTCCTGCCCCATACCCTGGAGGAAGGAATGCTGATATAAAGAAGCGTTCATAAAAACTCAAGAAGACGGGGTTCTGGGAGCGTCCAGATAGCTGAACACATGGAGGTTCCTGGACAGTGGGATGCCCAGGAGGGCACGGAAACTCTGTGCCTCTTCCCCCATACCTCACCCTACATATCTCTTGATCTGTATTCTTTGCAGTATCCTCTATAACAAACCAGTAAACATAAGTAAGTGCTTCCCTAAGATTTTTGACCCACTCCAGCAGATTAACTGAACCCAAAGAGGTTCAGTTGAAGCTCAACTTGAAGCTGGGAGGTCAGAAGTTCTGGAGACCTGGACTCGCAACTGGTATCCAAAGGGGGGCTGGGCTGGGGCAGTGTTGGGGACTGAGTTCTCATCCTGTGGGCTCTGGCACTCTCTCCAGGTACACAGTGTAGGAACTGAACTGGAGGACACCTGACTGATGTCCACTGCTTGATGTGGGGAACCCCCCCCCACGTTTGGTCCCAGAAGTCTTCTGTGTTGACGACTGCTGTTATAGTGGCATGAGAGCAGATGAAAACTGTGGTTTGAAAGTTTTCCCAAAAACCTGTATTATGTTTTATATTCTTAGTCTGTTAGCTTTTCTGTTTTACTCCTAGATAACCAGGCATTTCACCATTGCCACACTAGAAACCATCAGATAAAAATTAAAACTAGCCTCCCAGAACCGTTCAACTGTGGGAATATCCACAAAATGCCAGTTCTGGATCCCCTTGCATTGAGTTGTGGCAGGTCACTTCAACTAACAGACTCGGGCTTCTGGCATTGAAAGGAGCCCACGTATAAGATTCCTCTTCAGTATATTCACCATCCCACCAACTCCCATGTCAGGAACAATGTCTTTTTACCTTCTGTCCCTACTTTACCCTGTTTTCATCCTCTCTTCCCACTTCACTGAGGAGCTCTAATTGCAGGGTGAACATATGCTCTGGTTTGCTAGAGGGAGTGACAGTTTACCCCTATTGTCCTCGCATAATTACTAATAGAACCCCTTTCATTACTGAAACTCGCCTAGTTTGGACAATTGCACAGTTACCCCCTCTTGTGGTCTCTATCAGTAAGTCTCAGGCCAGCAGAGACTGATCACCAATTCTTGCCTACAGATAAAGAGCACAAGAGTTACTATCAATTATTATGAACATTTCTTATTCCCGACACATTAACTCTTTCTCTACAGATGCTTTGTCCCCTTCATAGGGTCTCCTTGTTCTGGCTGGCCTCGAGTTCTAACTATATCTTTCTAGATCTTACCTAATACTTGACCCCAACCCATTGCTTGTTTAGTCTGACTTTTGATCTCTGCGTGTGTGCATCTTAAATCTCTACTACTACAAATGTCCCTTTACTCACAACCAACATATTTCTGAGTTGTAAAATTCTTGTCTTTGATTCCTAACGCTTTGCAAGTTGTCTCAGCTCACTCACTATTTGCTATTGGCCTCCCCCTAGCAAAACACTCATGATGCAAAAAGACTTGATAGTGAAGCGAAGACTGATTCACAACCCACTCTCATATGTCCTTCCAATAATGATATTAATAATACCACATTTTTTTCACAGAAACAGAATCATCTCTCATGGCAAAACACATCAGTACATGCTGGCTTATACTTTATAATTGCAGGGATATATAAAGGAGTCAAAAATAGATTCAGCATTGCAGAAGTGGAGGGGTATATTTTGCTTTGTAACGACAGGAATAAAAAGAAATAATCCTTACTGATTATCCTTTACACTCACTCTGCAAGGAATCATCGTGCAGATTGAGGCTCAGAGGTGGAAATTCATCCAATGGCTGCACAGTCAGTAGGACATGGTTAAGGTTCAAACTGTGATATTTGCATATTGCCAATTGAAACTTCTCTCAATAGAGCCTTGAATTACAAAATTCATTGAATTAAGTAGTGAAAGACTCTGAAGAAGCCAATTTACTCCTAATTTTAGTATCAAGGTCGAGAGTAAACAACTATCATTCCTTCATAGAAAAGGGCTATGCAAAGCGTTCCTGCGACTACAGTTCCATGTCTAAAATTTTCAAAGGGTGCCCTCCTGACAGAATCTTAGTAAGTGAAGAGATGACCCAGATTGCAGAGTCTCAGCTCAGAGATAATGGAAAGAAATGCATTATACTTTAAAAGAAGTATAAAATAAGATTAGAGGCTATCTGTAGCAAGGAGCAAGGAGTGGGAGACAAATCTTGAAGGGAAAATTTCACTGTATAACATTTTATATGTTTTGATCTCTGAATCATGTGAATGTATTACTTACTCAAAAAACGAAATGCTAAAACACTGGTCTAAAGTCAACCCTGAGCTGGGAGCAGTGGCTCACACTTGTAATCCCAGTGCTTTGGGGGGGGTCGAGGGAGGACAATCGCTTGAGGCCAGGAGTTCAAGACCAGCCTGGGCAACATAGCAATACCCTATCATCGCTACAAAAAATTAAAATATAAGTGGGCATGGTGGCACGAACCAGAAGTCCCAGTCGCTATTTGAGCAACTGAATCAAGAGGATCGTGTGAGCCTAAGAGTCTGAGGATGCGGTGAGCTGTGATCACACCACTGCACTCCAGCTTGGGGGAAAGAGCAAGACCCTAACTATTAAAAAAAAAATCAACCCTAACCAAGCTAATCTGTCATGTAAAAACAGAATCACAGACCACTGAAAACTAAACAGAGTAAATAAAGTTCCCTCACTTCTACAATGCTTACTACTCCTCAGATCATAAATTTTCTCTCTAAAGCACGTCAAAATGCTAAAGGAAATCACTAAGTGATTCTAAAGAACTAAAGTGAAACCTTTAGAGTGGGTAAACCATGAGGCCAATGAAAATGTAAAAAACATAGACTTATTTAAATCTACGTGTTGAAACTCAAGTAAAATAAAAGTACATGAATATCACACATCAGTGGCGGGTGACACCAGCACCATTTACCTTTCAGCACGGCGGGTTTCACTGCCATTCTGCCAATCAGGCATTCTTTCAGCATGGATTCATAATTGACCCAACGATGAACCTGGTACAGAAGACAAATAACAGTAAAGCACATGACTCTAACTCCATAGCACACTTCCATGGTATGAAAAGCAAAATCCAACCTTCTTAAAGCACTCTGAACACACACCGCTAAAAACCGAGAGGCAGATTCAATTAGCCAACAAAGGAGCTACAGAAAGGCAGCGTGGAGGCAGACTGCTTCGAAGTGCTCTCCAAGAACTGTCTGTGGACTTCGGGAGGTTCCTGACACCCTTGCAGGTATCCAGAAGTCTCAATGTTTCATGCTAATACTGATAAAAAAAAATTATTTGCTCTGAACTATTTTGACATTTGAACTGATGCCACAAGTCGATAGTGGGCAACATGGCTGGCATCTTAGCACCAATCAAGGCAGTGGTTCCAAACTGTACTAGTGACTGTCATGTTCTTATCACCATGGAAGGGAGGGCAGGGGAGATAGTTAAGCACATCCTTCAAGTAATAGAAAAATTATTAATTTACTTAAATCCCCTTGAGTACATGTCTTTGCTATATTTTGTGTAACAAAATGAGAAATTTCTAAAAAAACACTACGCTGCAAAGCATGATGGTTGCCCCAAGGAAAAACAATTAAACAACTGTTTAATTTGCAAATAAAACTGGACATTTTTCATCAAAGGCCATTTATACATGAAAGAATGGCTGAGAAGCAAACATTATTCAGACTTGGGTGTTTAACAGACATTTTCTTGCAAATGAATGAAGTGAGACTGTTGCTTCAAGGAAAACAACTGATAATATTTGCTACCAGAAACAACTGGTGGGAATTAAATTTAAACAACTTTTCTAGAGGGCACTTTCTAAATAAGCATTAAAGGCCTTAAAACATGCAGCTCTTTCACTCAGATATTTAGGAATTTGCCTTTGAAAATATCTGCATATATACAAAGATGCAGGTACTAGGATACTATCATAGCACTATGTGAATTAGTAAAAGACTGGAAACAACCTAAATGTCCAACTGTAAAAGGCCAGTAGCAGACGACCATAATATATTCCTTCATAAAGTACTATTAATCACTAAAATAATCAGGCCAAATAATATTGAAATCAGAATTGTTATGGTATGCTCCTGAGTGAATAAATATACACCAAAACAATAAACATATAAAAAATGGAAAGAAGACAGCTAACTAGAGGCATTTTATACTCACTTCCTCCACTAAGAAGAACCAAAACAGCTAGTAAATAATCACACTTTGAATAGATCATCCAAGAGAGAACACCGGAATCCAACAGAAAAGTGACGGAAGCAAGGCAGCCTGCTCAGCCAGGATCAGCTGGGAATCCAGAGAACCTCCCCGTCCGAGGAAAGGGGAGGGGAGAGGCACTCCACTGTCCACATTCCCACTGCCAGCTCCTGCAGTCCTGGTCACAGGAGAGCCCCTTGACTCTCGTGGCCCTGATACTAACACAGGGGTCACTGGAACATTGTCTGACGGTATTGCTCCAGGTCTCACACTCCCTGAGGCCCCAGCAGTTACAGCAAGGTGCTAGTTTAGAGTCCCACCCCGAACAGACTGCACACAATGGCACTGGGGCTGAGGTAGAAGAGAAGTCTGGCTGCTGTCCCCAGGGCCCCAGGAGCCACAGACTACTGCACCAGGGTCTGAGGCACAACCAGAGCATGGACCACCACCACAGAGGCAGAGGTACAAGTAAGATGCCAGCTACTGCAGCAGGGCTGAGCCCAACAGCTGCCGGGGCTGAGGCACAGTTCGCACATGCAATCCCTACCCACTGGCCTAGGCTATCTCCCACCAAACGTGGTACCACCCTACGCAGCAGTGGGGTAGCAGTGCCCCCAACCAAACATCCCACTGGTGGCCTGAGGATCTCCCTGCTCCCGCCTATCATGGCCGGCACCCACACTCACCACGGAAAACTTGAGGACAAGCATGCCTGACAGTCTGGGAGAAGAGGATTGCTATCCCAGTCCAACACCAATAACACTTGAACATTCTCCTCGGGGCATGGCGTTAGGCCTACCCACCCAATCACGGCCACCACAGCTGGCACCTACCTGTATGTACCACCTGTGGGCCTGGAGAACGGCTTGTACAGCCCATAACAGCCATTACCAATGCCAGCACACACCACTCAGGATCGAGTGCCATCCTGCCACTGTCAATGCCCACAGCATGCCAGCTGCCTAGAACCCTGAGTACCATCCGGGCCACTACCAGCATTCAAGTACGCCACTGGGAGGCCCCAAAACTGCCTGCCTGGGCCTATAACACCAGTGCCAACTTTTTCTGACCTGGGATTCAAGAAAAGACACATTCAGCCCAACATTGCCACCATAAGGGCCCAAAGACTGACCTAGCAGGTTTCCCAGTACCCAGTAAAACTTTACTACAGTCCTCACTAATAACTGCACCCAAAGTCACACAAAGGAAATCACAGATACCACTGTCACTGTTTACAGCCAAAGAAATTAATAGAGACTATACTATGGCACATACCCAAAATAAAGACCAGGTGTCCCACATCAACATCCTCTGAAAAATAATGCATGGAAGTCAGAAAAACAATTCAGGATATAAATGAGAAATTTACCAAAGAAACAGACATCATAAGAAAGAACTAAAACTAAAGAACTTATTGAATGATATACAAAACAAATTTGAAAGCTTTCAACAGACTAGATCAGGGAAAAAAAAATCTCAGAACAAAAAGACAGATCTTTTAAAATAATTCAATCAGGTGAAAGAAAGAAAGAAACAAAGAGCAATGCCTTCATGACATATGGGACAAGATAAAGCAACAAAATTTTAAATTAGCAGAGTCTCAGAAGGCAAAAAGAAAACAAATGAATTAGAAAAACTATTTAACAAAATAATAGCTGAAAACTTCCCAAGTCTAGCAAGAAATTTAGACAGCCAGATAAGGAGGTTCTGAAATCCCCAAAGAGATAAAATGCAAAAAATGTCTTCTTTAAAGCACATTATGTTCAAACTGTCTAAAGTCAACAACAGAGAGAATTCTAAGAACACCAAGAGAAATGCATCTAGTGACCTATAAGCAACCTTCCCTCACTCTCCCCACCCCCAAATCAAACTAATGGATTTCTCAGTAGAAACCTTGCAGGCCAGTAGAGAATAAATAATATATCTAAAGTGCTGAATGAAAAAAGATACAGCCGGGCTCGGTGGCTCAGCCTGTAATCCCGTGCCTTTGGGAGGCTGAGGTGAATGGACTGCCTGAGCCTGCAGGTTTGAGACCCGCCTGGATAACTTGGCGAGACCTCATCTCTACAATAAATCAAAAAATCAGCTAGGTGTGGTAGCGCGCGCCTGTAGTTCCAGCTACTCGGAAAGCTGAGGCGGAAGGATCACCGGAGCCCAGCAGGTCGAGGCTGTGGTGGTCGGGAGCGTGCCACTGCCCTCCAGCCTGGGCAACAGAGTGAGACTCCAACTCAAAAAAAACAGAAAAAAGATACAAAACAAAAAAACTCACAGCCAAGAATGCTATACCCAGCACAACTATCCTTCATAAGTGAAGCAAAAAGTCTTCTCCAGATGGCCAAAAGCTGAGGGAATTTATCACCACCAGACTGTCCCTATAAGAAATGCTCAAGGGAATCCTAAATCTGGAAGCAAACAAACAACATTTATCATCATGCAAACATACAAAAGCATTAAAATGACTGGTAAATACTCAAATGAGGAAGAGTAAGGACTAAAATGACATCACTACAGAAAACCACAATGACTAACAAGAGAAAAAGAAAAAAACAGAGAACATACAAAACAGTCAGAAAACAATTACCAATATAACAGGAATAAACACTTCACATATTAATATAAATATAACCTTGAATGTAAATGGATTAAAGTTTATACTTAAAAGATACAGACTGGCTGAATGGATTAAAAAACCCAACTTTATGCTACCTACAAGAAACATACTTTACCTGTAAAGACTCATACAGACTAAAAGTGAAGGAATGGAAAAGGATATTCCACACAAACAGAAACCAAAGCAAGCTGGAACAGCTATGTTGATATCAGATAAATCACACTTTCATTAAAACACAGTTAAAAAAAATAAAAGACAAAGAAAATCATTATATAGTAATAAAAAGATCAATCCAGCAAGTGGATATAACAATTCTAAGTATATATGCACCTAACACTGAAACATCCAGATTTATAAAGGAAATATTACTAGCTCTAAATAGATAGGCTCCAATACTTTAATAGTGGGGGACTTCAACATCCCACTCTTAGAATTAGACAGATCATCTTGACATAAAATCAAAAGAAACATTAAATTTAAATTAGACTTCAGAACAAATGGACCTTGCAGATATTTACAGAAAATTCTATTCAACAACTGCAGAATACATAGTCTTGTCACCTGCACATGAAACACTGTCCAGGGTAGAGTCTCAACTAATTTTTACAAATCAAAATCATGTTAAATATCTTCTCAGACCACAATGGAATAAAATTAGAAATCAATCCCAAGAGGTACTTATACAAATACATGGAAATTAAACAACATGCTTCCAAATTACCACTGGATCAATGAAGAGACTAAGATGGAAATTAAAACATTTATTGAAACAAATTAAAATGGAAACAGTATGTCAAAACCTGTGGGAGACAGTAAAAACAGTACTAAGGAGAGCCTATAGTAATAAATACCAAGATCAATAAAATAGAAAGATTCCAAATAAACAATCTAAAAATACATTTCAGGCAACTGGAAAAGCAAGAACAAACCAAACCCAAAATTATCAGAAGAAAATAAATATCAGAGTAGAATGAAATCAATTGAGGTTAAAAAAAATAATACAGAGGATCAATGAAATGAAAAGCTGCTTTTTGAGAAGATAAACAAAATTGATAAACTAGTAACTAAACTAATAAAGGTGACATTACAACTGACATCACAGAAATACAAAAGATCATCAGAGACTATATGAACAACTATATGCTAACAAACTGGAAAACCTAGAGGAAATGAATAAATTCCTGGAAATGTACAACCTTCCAAGACTGAATCAGGAAGAAATAGAAAATCTGAACAGACCAATAACGAGTAGCAAGATTGAATCAGCAATAAAAAGACTGACAAAAAGAAAAGTCCTGGGCCAGATGAACTTACTGCTGAATTCTACCAAACATATAAAGAAGAATTAATACCAATCCTTATTAATCTATTTTTAAAAACTGAAAAGACAGAGATTCTACCTAACTCATTCTGTGAGGTATTACTCTGATACCAAAACCAGACAACAATAACAGCAACAACAAAACAAAGTACAGGCCAATATCTCCACTGAACACACATTTTAAAAACCTCAACAAAAATACTAGCAAAATGAATGCAATAGCACATCAAAGATAATACATGGTAGAGTGGGATTTATACAAAAGACACTGGCTGGGTTAACATATGCAAATAAATGTGATATATCACATCAACAGAATGAAGGACAAAAGTCATATGATCATCTCAGTAGATGCAGAACAAGCATCTAACAAAGTTCAACTTTCATGATTTCATGATAAAAAACTCTCAACAAACCAGGCATACAAGGAACATACCTCAAAATAACAGAGGCCATATATGACAAGCCCACAGCTAATATTATACTGAAAAGGAACAGTTGAAAGCTTTTCCTTTAAGAACTAGCACAAGACAAGTGTGTGTACTTTCACCACTCCCATTCAACATAGTACTGGAAGTTCTAGCCAGAGCAATCAGGCAAGAGAAAGAAATAAAAGGCAATCAAATTGGAAAAGAGAAGTCAAATTGTGCCTCTTTGCAAATGATATGATCTTGCATTTAGAAAAACTAAAAGACTCCTATAGCTGAAAAACAAATTCAGTAAAGTTGCAGGATACAAAATCAACATATAAAATCAGCAGCATTTCTATACACTAATAATGAAATAGCCAAGAAAGAAATCAAGACAATTCCACTTACAATAACTATATTTTTTAAATTCCTATGAATAAATTTAACCAAGAAGGTAAACAATCTGTACAGGTAAAACTACAAAACACTGATGAAAGAAATTAAAGAGGAAACAAACAAATGGGAAGACATCCCATGCTCGTGTATCAGAAGAATTAATATTGTTAAAGTGACCATATGTCTGAAGTAATCTATTGACTCAATGCAATCCCTATTAAAATACCAATGTCAATTTCTCACAGAAATAGAAAAAACCATAAAATTAATATGAAATCAAAAAAGAGGCAGAATAGTCAAAGCAATCTTGAGAGGAAAAAAGCTGAAGACATCACACTACCTCACTTCAAAATATACTACAAAGATCTAGTAACCAAATAGCATGGTACTGGTATAAATATAGACACACAGACAAAAGAAACAGTATAGAGAACCCAGAAATAAATCCTCATATTTATAGCCAACTGATTTTTAGCAAAGGTGCTAAGAATATCACTGAGGAAAGGATACCCTCTTCAATAAAGGGTGCTGGGAAAATTGGCCAGCCACATGCAGAAGAATGAAACTGGACCCCAGTATCTCCCTATATACAAAAATCAAATCAAGATGGATTAAAGCCTAAAATGTAAGACCTAAAACTATACAACTACCAGTAGAAAACAGGGAAAACTCTTTAAGACATTGGTTGAGGCAAAGATTTTATGGCTAAGACCTCAAAAGTACAGACAACTAAAACAAAAATAGGCCAAGCGCAGTAGTTCACACCTATAATCTCAGCACTTTGGGAGGCCAAGGCAGAAGTACTGTATGAGTCCAGGAGTTTGAGACCAGCCTAGGCAACACAGCAAGACCCTGTCTCTACAAAAAATTTTAAAAAATTAGCCAGTTATGGTGGTACACACCTGGAGTCCCAGCTTAGGAGACTGAGTAAGAAGGATCACCTGAGCCCAGGAAGTCAAAGCTATGGTGAGCTGTGATTGTGCCACTGCACTCCAACCCAGGTGACAGAATGAGACCCCAACTCAAAAAAAATTTTTTTGCCCATCAGGCATTTGTAAATGTAAGACAAGAGGTCAGCTGTGGGATCAAAACGAAGAAAGAAATAGTACAATAGAAATTACTTAATTTTCTTTGTACACTCAAACACTAGGCACGAGTAAATTCTCATGTCAAAAGACGCAAGCTTCATCGCAGTTTCTAGTTTACTTCCATGATGAGTGTATGTCATAAATAATTTAAACATTACTAGTCTTATTAAAGACACAAGGAATGCAGCAATTTGGTAAATATTGTTTTAGCTGCTAAGAAACTTAATATGGCAGTTCTTATGACTTCTCCAAAACAAGCTTTCCTTAAATAGGGTTCATGTAATGTTGTAACACTGAGGAATAGAAGACAAACTAGATTTTACTAGAAATTCTCAATCCGCATCAAGAGGTTACAGGGAAAATACAAGAGAAAAGTACGGTAGACAAGTTTTTAGGAAAATGTTCCTAAACATTTCTGTTTGGCTTGCACTGCTGGATAACAACAAATACCAAATAACAAAGAAACTTGCCTTAAAACAGCAATAAGAACCTCCCAAGGAGAACGCTATTACAACCAGAGGGCAAACATGACTATTCTCCAACCCAGGAAGACTATTAATAGCAACTGAGATAACGCCATTCAAGTAGATGCACATAAGTGCTTTCAAACAGAAGTGACCCTCAAACAATATAGGTATGTACTGCACAGGTGTGTGCTTAATGCAGGTTTTCTTCTGCCTCTGCCATCCCTTATGTCAACACCTCCTCATCCTTCTCCTCTTAAGCCTACTTAACACATTTGTGACCAGCAAATTTTTCACTTTCCTAATACTGAGAGCAGGTGAAAATAAAAATCTGAAGCTGGTTGCTGCAAACTTGTCATTAAGCACAAGTGAAATGGTCTTTTCTAAATTGTCACCTTTTTCACAATACAGCTGAAAGTTACACATATATACAGTATTTGCCTCAGACACCACCTGGCATTCCACACTTTGTATTTTTATTTGGATTATAAATACAAAAAGACAGTCTTGCACAATGAGGTATCATAGATTCATCTAAGGAAAGTTCTTGTTCAGGTTTGCACATAGTGTAGAACTTACTTAAAGTAGAATTTATTATGGGCTCAATTTTGCATAATCTGCTTGGATTTGACTGCATTTTTGCATTACTGGAAAAATGCAAAAGTTGCAAAACTTATAGGAATCTATTTCATGACTCATTCTACTCATTATTTTTTAAAAGGAAGGCGTCACAATTGATGGGCGTGTTGAACAATCATCATGCATTGTGGTTTCCTTCACTTGTCCCATCAAAATAATTTAATTTTCTCATTTCAGACACGATAGTATTGCTCCACTTTTTTATTTCTTTGGACATTTATTCCTTGTGATGCATCTGATCATAATACCTGATAGTTTCAGTTGTAATTATTTCTATAAAATCGTCTCCAGTAAATAGTCCGGCAACTTCACTTATACTTTGAGGATGATTTGGAAATACCTTGACACCTGGATGACCCATAAACGCTTCTAAGTTTCCTTTTGGATCATATTTTGTCCACTCAACGTCTGATTCGTTCTCACCAGATTTACTGTCATAGATTATCTACATTACATTTCTTCGTTTGCATTGCATTATTACATCACTACCTGTCTCACTATCACTAATAAGTTCACTGGATTCACCTTTGACCCTGGAAATCTCATCAGCATATACTTCTTTATTTTCCATAGTTAGGGTAAATTATTTTTAACGTTGAAGTACAAAAGCTTCTTAGGAGTTATTATAATAAAACACTGTGACTCACACAAAACAAAGAAGTATAAAAGCCCCGAAATATCAAAATACGGTATACAACACTAATCACACCAAAAAATGACCAACTTGCAGTTTTCGCCAACTACCGTAAATCAATAACAACACTGCACAGTCAATATTGGATAATTATCTCAATTAACTTTCTCTCTCCTTGCCTGACTATTACTCATTTTTAAGCAAAATATAATAACACGTATACATGACAACATTGCAGCATTCAGAAACAGAATTTGCAAAGACGTAAATTAACATCAGTGACAACCAGGAACAGAATTTAGAATGACATAAATTCATATCAGTGGCCACGAATGAGTTAACATGAAGACAGTGAGGATGAAAACCTTTATGATGACCATTTCCACTTAATAAATTAAAAACATATTCTACCTTCCTCATGATTTTCTTAACATTTTCTTTGCCCTAGTTTATTGAAAGAATACAATATATAAAATATATAGTATACTTATATGTGTAAATTGACTATGTTATGAATAAAGCTTCTGGTCAAAGGTAGGCCGTTAGTAGCAAAGTTTTGGGGGAGTAGAAAATTATTTTTTATTAAAAAATTATTTATAATTATAAATGGATTTTAAACTGTGGGGGGATCAGCACCCCTAACCCCTGCATTGTTCAAGGGTCAACTGTATAAATGCATGATATTTCTGGTGATATGATCAAAGAAATAATGGTAACATAACTCAATCTGGTTCAGGTATCTCAAACAATAAAAATCCAGTACTACAACATGGTATATGTGAGGCAAAGGCAAATTTCCATCCTTCTAAAGGTTGTTGTCTCCAAATAACAGTTAAGCAGATTGACGGTAATTAACATATTCTGTATGACTTAAATATTATAAGAGTTAATGCTTGCTTTTAGTAAATAAAAGGAGAAAAGTGCTAACAAATATCTTTTAAGACATCCATATAGAATCACTATTATCACTCTAGATATAATAAGTTTCTATTCATTAATCAGCCTCATGTAACTTTCTGCATGATATGCAGATTCAGTACAGCAAGGAAGGCTGAACGTATAACAATCTCCAAATGAGAAGACTAAGAGCAAAGTAGCTAAGTGACGAGTCTAAAATGATTCAGCAAGTTATCAGCAGATCCCAGCAGTCTTTCTTCCAACGATCATTGCCTCCCATAAGTCAAACATCATCACTACTAAAATTAACTAAGACTAGGTAAGCACTTGCCAGCAGAGGAGGCAGCAAGCACTTAAAAGCAGACTCCTAGACACAGACTCGAAATCATCTCTAAAATTTTAATAAAGTAAATCAAAGGCAAATTAAACGAACAGCTTCTCTTTGTGAACATCTTCCCACACTTCAAAATCCAAGCCAACACATCTGAAATCTATGCAACTATTTCCTTTCTTACTACAAATGTCACACTGTTAATCTCTCATTGGACTACTTTGATTACTTTCAGCACATCTTACCTGATCAAAAAGGTCAGTGCCATCTGATCCTGCTGCTCTCATTAGCTCATCTTCTCCACCAGGATGATACTCCATATATGGGCTGACATTATAAACAAACCCTGTATCAAAGCAAGGAGAAATAATATCCTAACTGAACTTACTAAAAATTGTACAGCCTATAAATGTAAGTTCCAATAAATATTTCCAAATACATTCCATTTAACAAACCATTACGATTTCAAAGCATTAAGAACTAGAAAGGCTTTGAGATTCACTATACTTGCAAGCTAACAATTTAACATGCCTGTTTCATGGGTTCTGGCAGATAACCTGAGACTCCGAGGTCAGCGACAAAGAACAGTTTAGCATTTACATCAGTAGCAGTGGCTGGAGTGTTAACATTTGTGTCAGTTCACTGAACCCCAACTCCTACAAAGCTATGTGAAGAGAGCCAGGTAACACCTGCACACTCCATTACAGGAGAGGAACCTTGAGCTTAGGAAACTCAAATCTTTTCTAAGTATGCTTTCTCTGTTCCTGAGGGAGACAGTACCTTTATTATACTGTACAGTAAGCAAATTTGTCCTTTGCTCTAGAGGGAGACACTCTATCATCTAACGTTGTTCACTATGCAAACATCCTTTAAAAGACTGTCTAGAAAGACAATCAGTGGCTCTGCTCACAAGATGTGCAGAAATGCAAAAGACTGATAGAAAATTGCCTCCCAACACAAAGAAACACTGTGTATATAATTTCTGAAAGTACACACACACTATACAGCAATAATATTTCTACTTCATCATCCTCTACTGCCCTGGTCGGAGAATCTGATAAAAAAGAATCAAGCTCTCATTCATGCGTCTGATCATTTCAGCAAAAGCCAGGCAATGGCAATCATTTAGGCCTGCTCTGTGAAAAGAAAGTCCAAGTCTTCACTGCAATTGCCCAAGGAATAAATATTACTTAAATCTTAATCATTTTATCTTCCCCTAATATTTATTTCATCTATTCAACTATTATTATCTTTTAAGAAAGAGGAATAGGGAAAAACAAAGCAAACAATCTCAATGAGCAAACTGCCTTCCCAAGGATGTAAGTTGCTTTTCAAGTCTTTTCTTGAAAACTAGATTGTAGGCAAATCCACCCCTAAAGACACCTCAAAACTGCAATGAGAACAATGGGATTTTTATATCTAGGACTATTACCACTCTATGTGATAACTTCGATGAATTTACTAATAACATTAGATAACCTTAAATGTTCACCCTATATAATAATCTTGGAGAAGCTGAATTTCAGACCTAAAAACAGCACTGCAGCTTTTCCACCAGTTAAATTTTAAAAAACAACCAATCAGTCCAGATTTCTTTATAAAACTACTTAAAGGTAAGCACAAAAGGAAGTAAATTCACATAATTCTTTTCAGCAGTCCTCCAAATAAGCCTGCAAAAAACCTAGTTGGGTTACCAACTTTCTCCATCCTAGTACACATCTATAGCCACCAAATTTACAAGAAACTTTTCTCATTGTTTAAGGCTCCAAAATCCACAGACCACAAATGTAACTAGTAATGATTAGGATAAAAATCATTCCTCACCAGCATCTATTATTTCCTTCCTTTTTTTCCTTTTCAAAAGCATTTTCTAACAACGAAAAACTCGGATCTCTGAATATGGCAGAAGAAAACAAACACAAAGAATAAACTTCATGCTTTTCCTTCAAGCTTTATTATACAGGCATACCTCAGAGATATAGCAGGTCTACTTCCAGATCACTGCAATAAAGCAAATATCACAATAAGGAGAATATTGCAATAAAACAAGTCACATGAATATTTTGGTTTCCCAGTGTATATAAAAGCTATGTTTATACTATACTGTATTATATTAAGTGTACAATAACATTATGTCTAAAAACTGTGCATATGTTCATTAAAGAATATTGACAAAAACTTTCAACAATCAGCTGAGCCTTCAGTGAGTAACAATCTTTTTGCTGGCGGAGGGTTTAGCCTTGATGCTGATGGCTGTTGACTAATCTGGGTGGTGGTTGCTGAAGGCTGGTGTGGCTGTGGCGATTTCTTAAAACAGGGCAATGATGGGGGTCCGGGCAAGATGGCGATGGAACAGGTCGGGCTGTGAGAGTCTCCGCAAAAGCAAGTGTCCATACAGACTCTCTGAATGAGCGGGTACGTGCCAGTGGGTGCGCGAAAGTCGAGCTGAGGGGAGACTCAGGTTCATGGACCTGGGCTCTCCTGCAGAGGTGACTGTAACCCACCACCACCCTGAGACTGGAGACCCAGGCGTGCGAGACCATCTGCCATTCTTGGGGCTCTCTTGAGAGGAGGCAGCTGAGAACAGCCACCCCTCACCACCTGGCACCCGGTCCAGCCATTACCTGCTAGAGCAGACTGGGGCACAAGCAGGAAGAACCATGGAGAGGGCAGGTTATGGAAATCCGAAATAAAGCTCCAACGCCAGTGATGAGATGCCCATGGGTGCCATCTTCTCAGTCCCCAGCTGGGCAGAGACTTGCATTGTCCCCCAGCTCCGCCCAGCCTCCAGCTTGGGACCCAGAGACTGTATTCTCATCAGACTCAGAGAGGCAGATGCCCCTCCCCCAGGTTGGAACAGGCACAGATGCTTCAGCTCTGAGTGGGAGACTTGACAGCAGCAGCAGTGAGTAGGGTGAGTCCAGATCTGATCCACCCTCCTCCCATAGCAGTCCATGGGGCCTCTGATCCACACTGACAGTAATCCTACCAGTCTGTGCTGAGAGCAGATGGGAAGGACTGGAGACCAGAGCCGCTTCCTAGGGCAGAGGCCTGAAGGGAACCTGGAATCTCCCACTCAGATCTGAAGCGTCTGTGCCTGCTCCAGCCTGGGGGAGGGGCACCTGCCTCTCTGAGTCTGATGAGAAGAGAGTCTCTGGGTCCCGAGATGGAGGCTGGGCGGCGCTGGGGGGACAATGCAAGTCTCTGCCCGGCTGGGGACTGAGAAGATGGCACCCATGGGCATCTCATCACTGGCGTTGGAGCTTTATTTCAGATTTCCACAGAGCAAGTTTCTGTGTGTATGTATGTGTTTGTTGCTTTCGTTTTAGGTTTTTTTTCCTCTCTTTCTATTTTTGTTTACATTTTGTACTTGCTTTGTTTCTGTCATTTTAATTTTTTTAAAGATTTTTGTTTATGTATGGGTATTTATGACGGAGAGCACACCAACAGGGGAGACTTGTTTGTTTGTATGGTTGTCTGTATGCTTTTTGTCTTTTGGCTTTTTCTGTCTTTGTCTCTCTGTTATTCGTTAGTCTGTAGCCAGTCTGCTTTCCCTCTTCTTCGCTCTCGCTACCTCCCGGCCATCTTCCTCTTTCCTGTTTTCACTCTTTTCCCTTTTCTCTTCTCATTTTGCTGTCAGGGGGCAGACAGACACCCCCACTACATGGACAGACTGAAGGCAACGGGACGTGGGTTCCAGGGGGCCCACACGCCTGTCAGTGGATGCTGGGATCCGCAGAGAGCTTCTGAATCACGGCTTCCTTCTCAAGTAAATCTCAAAACTGCAAAGAGCACAGGCTTCTACCCTAGTCCAACTTCAGAACTGAACAAAACCAGAGGATTTACAGAAGGAAGAATATTGAGCAAGCAGAAATAAAAGCGCTCCCCACATTACTGAGCAACAGAATCAAAAAAGAAGTTGCTGGGGAGGAAAACCTATACAAATGAAGAAACACCAAAGGAAGAATATGAGTCTCATCCAGACCCCTAGGAAGTCAGCAACTAAGAATACAGACTTCACAACTCAAACAATGAAGAGCCTCCAGAATGACTGGTCTCAAACCACAAACCCAGATATCAAAATATTAATAGAGAGAATAAATAGAAATCAGGAGAGACAAGAGGAAAGAATAAAGGGTTGATAACTGAGATAACAGCAATCAAGAATACAGTGAATGAAACAAACAACAAACTGATAAGCATGGAGGACAGAATTAACCAACCAGAAGAAAGAATCTCAAAGCTTGAGGACCAAAATATGGAACTAACTCAAACTGTTAAAAACATAGAAAAGGCCAGGCTCGGTGGCTCAGCCTGTAATCCCGCACTTTGGGAGGCCGAGGTGAGTGAATTGCCTGAGCCTGCAGGTTCGAGACCCGCCTGGGCAACTTGGTGAGACCTCATCTCTACAATAAATCAAAATTAGCCAGGTGTGGTAGCGCACGCCTGTAGTACTAGCTGTTTGGAAGGCTGAGGCAGAAGGATCACTAGAGCACAACAGGTCGAGGCTGTGGTGCCCAGGAGCAGCCACTGCTCTCCAGTCTGGGCAACAGAGTGAGACTCCAACTCAAAAAAAAAAAAAAAATAGAGCTTAAAGAGACAGAACTAAACCTCTCAGAAATGAGTGATTATTTCAAGTGGCCAGACCTAATATGAACTGGATAGAGGCAGAAAGAGAGACAGAGATCACCCTGGAACAAACATTCCATGAAATTATCCAAGAAGACTTCCCTTATCACATCAGGGAACACAAGAGATTCAGAGAACCCCTACAAGACAACAAATGAGAAGACCAACTCCTAGACACACAGTAATTCATCCACACAAAATAAGTATACAAGAAAAAATCCTAAAGGCAGCAAGACAGAAAGGTCAGACTACCTACCAGGGAAGATGAATTAGAATAGCAGCAGACTTATCTACAGAAACACTTCTGGCTAGGAGAGCTTGTTGCCTAATCTTCAAAGTTCTCAAAGATAAACAATTTCAACCAAGAAATACCTACCCAGCTAAGTTAAGTTTCATCAGTGATGGAGAATTAAAATCCTTTCTAGACATTCAATCCCTTATAGTTTATACTGCCTCCAGAACAAGCTCTATAAGAAACATTTAAGAAAGTATTAAACACAGAAGAAAGGAAAAAATGAATGACAACACCCTTCACAAGAATGCAGGAAAAAGATCGAAAACACACATGAATCAACTCAAAAGCCAAAAGAAAGACAACAAACAAACAACAGCAATGGCAACAAACTCTATAAGAACCTCATGACAGGGATAAACTCTATCTCAATAATTAGCCTGAATGTGAATGGACTAAATGCACCACTGAAAAGACACAGAATGGCAAATTGAATGAAATATCATGAGGCTACAGTATACTGTCTCCAAGAGACTCATCTCACCAGAAAGGACACTCATAGACTCGAAGTAAGAGAATGGAAAACAAAATTTCATGCGAATGGAACACAAAAGAAAGCAGGAGTTCTGATCTTAATATCAGACAAAATACCCTTTAAGCTATCAAAAATTTTAAAAGCTACAAAAGGTCACTACATAATGATAAAAGGTTCAATCCATCAACAAAAAATATCCATCCTAAACATATATGCACCCAACATAGGAGCACCAACTTTCATAAAGCAGATTCTAGGTAAACTAAAAAAAGAAATTGACTCTAACACTATCATAGCTGGGGACTTAAACACCCACAAACAACCCTAGTCAGATCATCAAGACAACAAATCAACAAGGAGATGTGGAACCTCAATATGACACTTGATCAAATGGACTTTTGATATCTACAGAACACTCCAGCCAACAATCACAGAATATAAATTCTGCTCATCACCACATAAAACATACTTCTAAGATCGACCACATCCTTGGTCATAAATCAAGCATAAACAAATTCCATAAGACTGAAATTCTGCCATGTAGAATAAAAATAAATATCACAGTGGAATAAAAATAAATATTGACACCAACAAAGTTCCCCCAAAACACACAAAGACATAGACACTAAACAGCATGATGATAAACATGCTGGCTCAACACAGAAATCAAAACAGAAATCGAAAGATACCTGGAAACAAATGAAAATGAAGAAACTTCTTACCAAAATCTCTGGGATGCCATGAAAGCAGTACTAAGAAGGGAATTCATATCTCTATGAACACACATAAAGAAAGTGGAAAGACCACAAGTTAACAGCCTAAAAAATCACCTAAGGAAGCTGGAAAAGCAAGAACACCAAAAGCCTAACTTCAGCAGATGAATCCAGATTACCAAAATAAAAGCCCAAATTTGGGACATAGAAGACAAAAATATAAAACAAAATCAACAAAACAAAAAGCTAGCTTTTTTTGAAAGGATAAACAAGATTGATGGACCTCTAGCTAGAATGACCCAAAAAAAGAGAGAAAAAGGCCAAATAAACACAATCGAAAATGCAAAAGATGAAGTCACAACTGACCCCAAAGAACTACAAAAGATTCTCAGAGATTACTATATACAACTATGGATGGAAACTAAAAAATCTATATGAAACAGAGGACTTTCTTACATCACACAACCCCCAGCCCACGAACTGGGAAAAAATATTTGCCAACTCTCTATCTGAAAAAGGCCTAACATCTAGGATCTACAAGGAACTCAAACGGGCCACAAAAGAAAAAAAACAAACAGCCCTATTACAAAGTGGGCAAAAGATATGAATAGACACTTCTCAAAAGAAGACATATGAGTAGCCAACAGATACATGAAAGAATGCTCAGCCTCACTAGTCATCAAAGTTTTAAATACAAATTAAAACCACAGTGAGATACCACCTAACTCCAGTCAGGATGGCCATCATCGATAACTCAAAAAGCAACAGATGCTGGAGAGGATGCAGGGAAAAGGGAACACCTTGCACTGTTGGTGGGAGTTTAAATTAGTACATCCTCTGTCTAAAACAGTGTGGTGATTCCTAAAAGATCAAAATCAACCTCTCATACAACCCTGCAATCGCCCTACTGGGAATATACCTGGAGGAACTCAAATCACTCAATGAAAAAGATACCTGCACACACATGTTTATTGCAGCATTGTTCACCTTAGCAGAAACATGGAACCAACCATGCACCCCATCAAAAGAAGACTGGATTTAAAAAATGTGGTACATATACACGATGGAATATTACGCAGCCATAAAGGACAAAATTATGAACTTCACAGCAACTTGGATAGACTTAGAGTCTATATTACTGAGTGATATATTACAGAAACAAAGAACCAAGTATCGCATGCTCTTACTCATAAGCAGAACTTGAACAACAATCATAATACTATATGAAAGGGATTGGCAGTAGTAGGGGGCACACCTCATCAACAAGGGTACCTGCATAATGAATATTTGTATACCTAACCCTGAATTGTACCCCACATATTTAACATGTAGAAAAAAATAGGGCAATGATTAAGTCTGCCATATCGACTGACCCTTTCTTTTACAAGAGATTTCTCTGAGGCATCCAATACTGTTTGATTGCATTTTACCCACAATAGAACTTCTTTCAAAACTAGAATCAATCCTCTCAAACTCTGCTGTTTCATAAACTAAGTATAAGTAATATTGAGCTTTGTTGTTATTTCAACAATGTTCAGAGCATCTTCAACAGGAGTAAATTCCATCTCAAGAAACTACTTTCTCTGTTCACCCATAAGAAGCAACTAACTCCTCATTCATTCAAGTATTATCATGAGATTGTAGCAATTCAGTCACATCTTCAGGCTCCGCTTCTCATTCTGGCTTTCTGGCTCTTTCCACCACAACTGCAGTGACTTCCTCCACATGAGTCTTGAACCCCTTCAAGTCATCCATAAGGTTGGAATCAACTTCTTCCAAACTCCTGTTAGTACTGATATTTTGAGCTCTTCTCATGAATCACAAATGTTCTTAATGGCTCCAGAATGCTCAATCTTCTCCAGAAGGTTTTCAATTTACTTTGTCCTCATCCATCAAAGGAATCACTATATATGGCAGCTATAGCCTTATGAAATATATTTCTTAAACAATAAGACTTGAAAGTAGAAATTACTCCTTAATTGATAGGCTGTAGGATGAATGCTGTTTTAGAAAGCATGAGGTACTATCATGCCGGCTTTGTTGTTCCATTTACAGAGCACAGGCAGGGTACTCTTAACATAATTCTTAAGGGCCCTAGAATTTTCAGAATGGTAAATGAGCGCTGGCTTCAACTTCAAGTCACCAGCTGCATTATGTCTTAACAGCTTTGAAGCCAGGCATCGACTTCTCCTCTCTAGCTATTAAAGTCCTAGATGGCAATTTCTTTCAATAGAAGGCTCTTTCATCTCTATGGAAAAATCTGTTTTTTAGTGGAGCCACTTTCATCAATGATCTTAGCTAGACCTTCGGGATAACTTACCACAGTTTCTCCATCAGCATGTGCTGCTTCACCTTGTATTTTTATCTTAATAAGACAGCTTCTTTCCATAAACCTCATGAAAAGTTGGAAGCAAGTAGAGACTAGCTTCCAACTTTTCTTCTGCAACTTCCTCACCACTCTCAGTCTTGCTAGAATTGAATAGAGAAAGGGCCTTGGTCTGGATTAGGCTTTGGTGTAAGGGACTATTGAGGCTGGTTTGATTTTCTATTCGGACCACTAAAATTTTTTCCATGTCAGCAATAAAGATGTTTTGCTTTCTTATCATTCATATGCTCACTGAAGTAGCACTTTTAATCTCCTTCAAGGACTTCTCCCTTGTGTTCACAACCTGGCTAACTGTTTGCACAAGAGGTCTAGCTTTTGGCCTTTCTTGGCTTTCAACATGCCTTCCTCACTAAGTTTAATCATTTCTAGGTTTTGATTTGAAGTGAGGGATGTGAGAGATCCCTTCCATTTTAACACTTAGAGACCATTTAGGGTTATTAATTGGCCTAATTTTCAAAATTGTTGGGTTTCAAGAAATAGAGTGACCCAAAGAAAGGGAAAAAGATGAGGGAACAGCTGTCAGTGGAACAGAACACACACAATTTATTAAGTTCACTACTTTATATGGGAGTAGCATGTGGCACCCCAAAACAATTACAATAGTAACATCAAAAATCACTAATCACAATTCACCATAACAGATATAATAATAATGAAAAAGTTTGACATATTGCAAGAATTACCAAAGGTGACACAGAAATACAAAGTGAGCACACGCTGTTGGAAAAAAAGGTACCAGTAGCTTTGTTTTAAATAAAGTTGCCATAAACCTTCAATTAAAAAAAATCCATTATCTGTGAGGTGCAATAAAATGAGGTGTGCTTATACTCTACTTATATTACACAAGGCTTTTAGGAATCAAATCTCTCATGTGCAATGTCCTAGCTGCCTATGAATTCTTACCATCTGGCTTTTAGAAACTAATTTTGTAATTTTCTAAATTTCCCAATGACACAATTAACTTCTTCCTACATCTCTAATTGCTCAGCTGGCAAATTTGAGCACTCAACTGCCCATTAAATAGAAATAAATAATATTCATGGACCAACAGACATAATCTCAAAATGATGCTAGGCTATTAGTAAATTTTGTAAAACAAATATCCAAATATTAACCATATTGCTCAAAAGTAAGTGGAAACAGATTCATAAAACATCAATCCTGAATGTTGCAAAATTGGGCTGTGACCAAGGATTTAGTGATCACCCATCATTCACATGGGTGATCTTCAGTGGTAGAGGCAGATTTAAGAAGGATCTCTCTCTCTCTCTCTCTCTCTCTCTCTCTGTGTGTGTGTGTGTATATGTGTGTGTGTGTGTGTGTGTGTGTCCCTCTGTCTCTGTCTGTCTCTCTCTTCATCCATTCATCAACTCCTCTCCCCCACTTTATGCTAATACTTTATTTAATGTGTGTGTTTTTAAAACTCTAACCAGGAGCAGACACAAAAGAGAGGACTGACTGAGAATTGTTAAGAGGAACAACTTATGGGGGGGGGCACGTGGCAACACACCATGTACCCAGTCCACTATTAGGGGGAGAAATGACCAGCCAGAAGCTCAAATTTCACCTGCATGCAGTCTACTTATGTAGTGAATCCCCACTTGCACCCCACACTCTAAAACAAAAAATACCAAAAAAAGAGCAACTTATTAAGATTAAAGTACAACAGTTGTCTTAGGAAGGTATACTTCAATGTTTAAGGAAGTCTTTTGTAAATGCCCTAACAATATTCAGAGGGATCATGTATAGCTAATTAATCCTAGCAGAGCTGAAGCACAATTGAAAGCACATACTCAGAACAACAACTACACTGAGTTCCTTTAGGCATGTACTGGTTGTACCTATTCTTAATATCTTTTCACACTGAATTCCCTCTTTTTTGTTATTGCTGGAAGTCTGAGATCTCACATAAGCTCTTAGGATAAAAATTACTCATTTAAAAATTGCCAGTTAGTACTTTGTACTGTCAGAAATTTATACTCTAATTCAATAACAGAATGAGATCTTAACACAGGGAAAATTCTAAAGGCAATCTTTAGTCTGATCTCTCATCCAGCACAAGATTTGCCTCTAAAATATCTGGAGACAGGGCATCACCCACCATCTGCTTCAATAGTTTCAGCATCTACTAGCTCACCACTCTTCTAAAAGCTTAGTCTGAGGATCATTTTTATACTTCAAAATTAATCTTGCCTTTTTATACAGAAGAAAACTCCATCTTGGTAGACAGTATCTATGGTTTTTCTTTTTCTTTTATATATATATTTATTATTATTATTACTATAAAGATGTGGGGTACAATTCAGGGTTAGGAATACAAACATTGATTATGCAGGTGCCCTTGATGAGGTGTGCCCCTCCCTCCCCTAACAGTTCCCCTCAACTGCCAATCCCACCGCCCTTCCCCTGACAGTTTCCCACTACTGCCAATCCCTTTCTTATAGCATTATAAATTGTTCAAGGTCCACTTATGAGTAAGAATATATGGTACTCTGTTCCTTGCTTCTGTGATAGATCACTGAGTGTGATCGACTTTAAATCCATTCAAGTTGCTGCGAAGTCTCTGTTTGTCCTTCTTTATGGCTGCATAAAATTCCATTGTGTATATGTACATTTTTTAATACACTCCAGCTTCGATGGGCAGCATGGTTGGTTCCATGTTTTTGCTATTGTGAATAGAGCTGCAACAACCATACGTATGCAGGTATCTTTTTTGTGGAATGATTTGAGTTCTTCTGGGTATATTCCCAATAGGGGAATTGCTGGGTCATATGGAAGGTCAATTTCTAGTTGTTTTAAAAATCACCACACTGTTTTCCAAAGAGGTCGCACTAGTTTGCATTTCCACCAGCAGCGTAGAAGCATTCCTTTTTCTCCACATCCTTGCCAGCATTTGTTGGTTGTTTTATTAGATGGTCATTCTTACTGGGGTTAGGTGGTATCTCAATGTGGTTTTGATTTGCACTTTTCTAATGATGAGTGAGGCTGAGCACTGTTTCATGTGTCTGCTGGCTGCCCATATATCTTCTAAGAAGTGTCGAGACAAATCCTTCGGGTCTCTCTGTCCTCTCAATAAAAATACTGCTTTCTAAAAAAAGGGGGGGGGAGGGGGAGAGAAGTGTCTATTCATGTCTTTTGCCCACTTTTTAATGGGGCTGTTTGTTTTTTTTTCCTTTTGGCATGTTTGAGTTCCTTGTAGATCCTAGTAATATCTAGGAATGCCATTGTCAGATATGCAGTTGGCAAATATTTTTTCCCATTCTATGGGCTGTCTCCCTGCTCTCTTGATGGTTTCTTTTGCCTTGCAGAAGCTCGTCAGTTTGATGAGGTCCCATTTGTCTATTTTATTTCTTAAGGTATGGGCATTTAAGATTCTGATTAGGAATTGGGTGCCCAGTTCCAATGTCCATAAGGGTGTCTCCTGAATTTTCTAATGTCCTTATAGTTTGAGGTTTTACAGTTAGGTCTTTGATCCATTTAGAGTTAATTTTTGTGTATGGTGATATAGGGGTCCTGTTTCAATCTTCTGCATGTGATCAGCCGGTTTTCCCAACACCATTTACTGAATAGGTTCTCCTCTCCCAGTGGTTGTTGTTGGAGGCTTTGTCCAAGATGAGTTGGTTGAAAAATTGAGGCTTTACTTTTGGAATCTCTATCCTATTCCATTGGTCTATGTGCCAGTTCTTGTACCAATATCAGGCTGTTTTGATTACTGCTGCCTTACAGTAAAGTTTGAAGTCTGGATGTGTGATATCTCCTGCTTTATTTCTTTTGTTAAGGATTGTTTTGGCTATCCGTGGTCATTTATGTGTCCATATGAATTTCTGTATTGTCATTTCCAGGTCTGAGAAGAATGATGTTGGTAACTTAATGGGTAATGCATTGAATCTATAGATTGCCTTTGGTAGGCTGGACATCTTAACAATGTTGATTCTTCCTATCCATGAGCATGGAATATTTGCCTATGGTTTTTCAAGTGTACTTTTTGTTTGTTTTTAATTTAAACCTCAATTGCCTCTAATAAAGATTGTGGACATCTTACAATAAAATACTTACCTTTAAGTTTGTGTGAAAAAACTTAAAAAAAACCCAAACAAAATATATCAAAGAAAAGAAAATATACCAGTTGCCTAACTTAGCGACGTGTTACTGTGAGTGAGCATTTATTATTTTCCTGTACTGCCTAGCAACCAATGCTAATAGAAACAGTAGTAACAGTAGTCTCATTACCTGAGCTTAAAACGTATTAAAACAAAACAACAAAAGGCGACTCATTAGTTCTTTAAAAGGGAGAAACTCTTGATATTTTAAGGAATGATGAGCCTGACTGTGAGCAGCATAGCCAACCAAATAAACATCAATAGGGAAACAGGAATATTTTAACAGAAAATATTGGTGTAAGAAAGGTGTGTGCACATCAACCACAAAATGGACACTACAACTGAACAACATACAGAAAAATCCTTCATAAAGCATTCCTTTCATCCTCCCTGCCCTTCGGTGGCCACCACTAATTTTTATCTACATAGACTTGCATATCCTGGAATTTTATATAAATCGAATCATACAACATGTGGTCTTGTGTGACAACTTCTTTCACTTAGTATAACATCTTCAAAGTTTATCTATGATTTGTTTCTCATTATTTTTCCTTTTTATGGCTAGATAATATTCCTTGTATGGCTATATCGTATTTCGTTTATTCATTTATATCAGTGAAAGGGTATTTGGGTTTTTTCCACTTTTTTGGTTTTAAATGTCTGTCCCCTCCAAAACTCATGCTGAAATTTAATCCCCAACGTGATGGCACTGAAAGATGGGACCCGTAAGACGTGACTGGCTCAAGAGGGATCAACTCATCCATGATTGCTGGGTCACCACGAGAGTGGGACTGGTGGCTCTACGGAACAAAGATGAGAGGCCCGAGCTAGCACGCTCAGCACCCTGGCCACGCGATGCCCTGCCCCACCTCATGCTGAAATTTAATCCCCAATGTGACAGCACTGAAAGATGGGACCCGTAAGACGTGACTGGCTCAAGAGGGACCAAGTCATCCATGATTGCTGGGTCACCACAAGAGTGGGACTGGCAGCTCTACGGAACGAAGCCGAGAGGCCTGAGCTAGCGCGCTCAGCACCCTGGCCACGCGATGCCCTGCCCCACCTCAGGACCCCACAGAGTCCCCACCAGTATGGCTCTCCCAAAACGGGGCCCTCCACCTGGGATTCCTCCCTCTTCACCACTGTAAGAAACAGATTCCTCTTCTTTATCATCGCCCAGTTTCAGAAGTTCTAAGCAACAGACAATGGACTGAAGGACACTTTTCCATTATCATGAACACTGCTGCTATAAACACTGTACATGTTTGTGTGTGGACATAAGTTTTCATTTCTCTTGAGTACATACCCAGGAGTAAATCTGGTAAGTTACATATAGGGTATACCCATTCGAAAACTTGCCACCTTGTGCTTACGTTGGCAGCACTGTACAACTCGGTAAGGTCATAACCTTGGTATATCAGTGTCTCACAGTTGTGTTCATGCCAACATGTGGCAGTGTCTTGCTGAATGGCATTCATTATTGTTGTGGCATGTTTTTGTGTGCCGTCATGAGAATGTCAGAGCTTGAAATGGAGTAGAAAACAGACATAAAATTTCTTATTAAACTTGGCAAGAGTGGGAGTGAAATTAGGGACATGTTAGTCCAAGTTTATGGGGATATCGCTACGAAAAAAATGGCAGTGTACAAATGGATTAAACGATTTTCTGAAGGAGAGAAAGTGTCACTGATAAAGAGAGGTCAGGATGGGCAGTAATGAACAGAACTGATGAAAACATTGCAAAAATTTGTCTAATTGTGCATCAAAATCATCAACTGACTGTGAGCAGCATAGCCAACCAAATAGACATCAACAGGGAAACAGAAATATTTTAACTGAAAATCTTGGCATAAGAAAGGTGTATGCAAAAATGGTCCCAAAGGGGCTCTTGCATCATGACAATGCACTTGCTCACAAAACACTATGAGGGAGTTTTCAGCCAGTCAACAAGTAACTGTACTGGAACACCCTCCCTACTCACCTGATCTGGCCCCCATGACTTTCGTCTTTACCTGAAGATAAAGCAAACACTGAAAGGAAGACATTTTCATGACATTCAGGACATCAAGGTTAATATGATGACAGCTTCGATAGCCATTCCAGAAATAGTTCCAAAATTGCTTTGATGGGTGGATTAGGCACTGGCATCAGTGCATGGCTGCTCAAGGGGAGGACTTCAAAGGTGACTGCAGTGATATTCAGTTACGAGGTATGCAGCGCTTTTTCTAGGATGAGTTCGTGAACTTAAGTGTCGACCTAGGATATAATACGTTTAATCTTTTCGGGAACTTCTAGACTGCTTTCCATTAATACTGTAACGTATGAAGGTTCCAATTTCAGAGAGCTCTTGTTCAGTCGCTACTCCAACACCTCACACAGAGGAAAAACCCTTTCCCACACAGAACCTGAATCACACCACATAGCTCAGATGACTAAATTCAGAAACAGCTCGCAGCATGCTCCAACTTAATCTCACACCCAGCTCTACAAGACAGAGTTTGCTTAAAGGCAGCACAATGCAAGACTCAAGTGACGTGTTACACCCATTAATCTATCTTCCAGACAAAGCTCCCTCAAGAGTTTAGGTTAGGTAACCATACATGTGAACCATAATGGCCCACTAATAAGGAATGAGCAGCATCTCCATGGTTCAGGCTGCACACCCACTGACTAATAATTGTTCATTTCTTCTTTGTGCTCTTCTGTAAGTCAGAGTCTCTAAGTATGGTCCAGAGACTACTGAGGAAGCTCTCTTGGTGGTTCAAGATCAAAACTTTTTCACAATAAAACTAAGATGTCATCTGTCTCTTTTTACTCTCATTCTTTCACTAGTATGGTGTTTCCTAGAGACTATATGACATGTGATATAAGATATAATGCAGGTGAGACTACTGTTGCCATCTATTAAGTCACACTTTACAAATATTTGCCGATATGCAAAACGATGCTACTTTTCTACTTTTTTTTTTGGAAAATACAGTTTTTTTTGCATAACATAGGTACTATTTATGATAACATATAGTGGGGTTGATTTTTTATTTTCTAAGTAATTTTTTAAATGTTCTTTAAATTTCTTAATTTCTGAACGGTAAATAGCAACAGACATGTCATAAACAAAAGTCCTTTGAAGTTCTCAATAATTCTTTAAAAAGTAAAGAGATTTTAAGACCAAAAAGCTTGAAAACCGCTGCTTTAAGTAAAAATGATATTTTTGAAATCAGATTAAAAAATAATTTTTGGTTTTAAAATTCAAATATTTGACTCCAAAGACTCATATTATATTCATTCAACAAAAAACTTATGTAATGCCTGTCATGAATGTACCAAGATTATGCCACCATCCTGCAATATTCCTATTTATTTCAATTATTCATCATTGTCCATTTTGTTGGCTCTAAAATGACAGGAAAAGATGTGATTGCATAGTAAAATTATGACATATTACACTGTATGCAAATATACAGGTCAATTTTTGCAAATACTGTGACTACTTTGCCACCTTGTGTTCAGTAAAGAAACTGCATATTATTTTCATTATTTTATTTCTACACCGAAAGAAGGTGTTAAAATATGCAACTATGATTGAAGAATTTAATTCTACCCCTCAATTCCATTAATGTTTGCTTCATATATTTTGAAGCTTTGCTATCATAGGCATAAACCATCATCTTAATGAACTGACCCTTTCTATCATTATGAAATGTCTTTATCTCTGGTAAGGTTCCTTGTTTTTTGTCTAGTAATCCTTTCTCATCTGATATTAACATAGGCCAATCAGTAAGGTTCAACCTACAATACTGCTTATTGGATGAATAGTGTACTTTTTCACCCACACATTTACTTTCAATCTGTGTTTTAAAAGTATATTTGTTATAGACATCATGTAGACTTGATGATAACACACACAAATATAATCTCTTTTAATTAGAATGCTTGATTCACTTACTTTTAAATTAAGTATTAAATGTAGTTGAATTTAGATCCACTTGTTTACTAATCCTCCTCCCCAGCCCCAAGTTTTTCGTTTGTCTCTGTTCCCCTTTTTTGGCCTTCTTTTGGGTTAACCACAATTTTTTTAGAATTCACTTTATTTTAATTCATTGGCGTTTTAGTCGTATCTCTTTGCCTTATATTTAAGTGATTGTTCTAGGAAATTGTAGTATATATCTTCAACTTTTACCTGCTTACTTAAGAGTTAATATTGCACCCTTTACATGTAATATAAGAACAATTTACTGCTCTCTATCACCTATTCCTTAGGTAATGCCACAACACGATGTTATACTTTTTGCTTTAAATAGGCATTCTTTTTAAATGAAAAAGCAATCTTGATTCTCACTCATATTGTTACCACTACTGAGGATTTCAGTTTCCACCTGGTATCACTACTTTTCAAACTGATTAACTTATTTTAGCACTTCTTGTAGTACAGATCTGCTGGCAATAAATTCTCAGTTTTCGTTTATCTGAAAAAGTCTTTATTTCATCTTCAGCCTTAAAGAATTATATATCTTTACAGATACAGAATTCAGGGTTGATAGTGCTATTTTTTTTTTTTTCAGCAGGCATTTTCATTGTTTCCTGGTGTGTTTTCTCTGGCTGCTTCCAAGATTTTCTTTGTATCTTTGACTTTTAGCAGTTTGAATAGGCTATGACCAGTTGTGATTTTCTTTATATTGATAATACTTGGATTTGCTAAGCTTCTGAATTCACAATTTTACATCTTTCACCAAATTTGTGAAATATTTGGCCCCTATTTTCTCAAATATTTTTCAGTCCCATTCTCTCACCCCTCTCTAGAACTTTCATTCTTTTTATGAATTCTATCTCCTCCACTTTCTAGCTACTACAGGTGTCCCCATTTCTACGATCTAGTTCTTCAAGTCAGTAAAACTGCGTGTCACCATCAGGGTTTTAGCCATCCTTCATGGCACCAACACTCACACATAACCTCAAGTTAAATGCCACAAGAGGCCGGGTGCAGTGGCTCATGACTGTAATCCCAGCACTTTGGGAAGCTGAAATGGGAGAATTGTTTGAGCCCAGCAGTTTGAGACCAGCCCTGGCAGCATAGCAATACTTTGTCTCTATAAAAAATTAAAAAATTAGCTGGGCAAGGTGTCACACATCTATATACTCCCAGCTACTTGGGAAGCTGAGGCAGAAGGATTGCCTGAACCCAGGCGGTCAAGGTTGCCATGAGCCACAATGGTGCCACTGTACTCCAGCCTGAGCGACAGAGTAAGACTCCGACAATAACAAACAAACAAACAAATAAACAAACAAACAAACAAACAAAATGCCAAAGAAATGGGGAATTCACCCATTAACATTTCTTCTAAATATGCGAACTTTGCCCTCTAGTTTCTGTCTGCTTATGGTTGTTCACCAGTGTCTTCAGATAGCTATTTTTAAATATTTTGATCTGAGTTTATAGTTGGTATTGCTGGTCTAACAGGAGCTAATCAGCTATAACCAAGTGGAACCCTGCATATTACTTTAGAAAACCAGTCAATAAAACTTACTAATTTCAACAAAGACAAATGGAAAATAAGTCAATGAAAGAGAAACTGATTTTATAATGACTTAAAGTAAATGTGTCCTTGGTACATTTAAGAATAGTAACTAAAAAGTAGGTTTGAAAGGTGTTATTAATAGTAGAGAATCTTAGGACTTCTAAATTAAAAGAATTCATTTGTCTCCCATAATCCTGAAACTTTCTAAAATGACTGTAAAGAATAAATAAAACCAGAGACACAGAAATCAGAAGAGAAGACAACAAAGTTTTGGAAGTCTGAAAGCTAAATGGGTGAGCAACAACATGCACAGCAGAAGGAAGAAAGGTGAAAACAAAGCCTATGTATAAGTTGGATGGGAGCCTACATAAAAGCCAATTTGTTTAGCAGAACCCCCAGAAGGTACAGGAATGAGAGATTCCAGGTAGTTCTGAAAGTCACAGTGCCAGAAGGTCTCAAATTCAAAATAAGAAGCAGTCTGACCCCAGATCCCCTCCCTTTATCCCCCAAAGTCAAGCAACACCCCTGCTACCCAACACTGTGAGAGGTGTAGGTTTACCTCTGGAGAGGAGGAACCAGAGACACTACCCTCAGGGAAACAGACACACTTGAAGCACGGAGGGTCTGAACTAAAAACAAGCAAAAGTCTACATGTCACAACATTAAGCTCTGCCTCCTTCCACCACCACCCATCCACCAAATGGCTCCCAAATGACTGCAAATTCTTCCTAGGGGCGCAGACCAGCCCAAGATTGATGCCAATGCTAGAGGAAAATAAATTTTAAGTAGCTACCTCCATAATAAATAGAATGAGAGAAAAGTCTCTAAGCACTTCAGAAGGTTAAGTGGGCATAATTATCAAAGATCATCTTATGTGACACTATTAGTATTAGGAAAAACAGTCCTGACATTTAACTAAAACTAAAAGAAAATTGAACGTCAGTAAAAACATTTTTTTAAAAATCAGCAATCTAAGCACTTAGTTGCACTCAGATATATTTGGGGGAAAAAATGTATAAACTTCTCCTAGGAAGACTAGAAGTCATTAGCAATAGCCACACTTAATTAAACTGAATTTGCAATTTACATCTATATTACACAAGTATCCTCTTTCAAAAAAAACAGTTTTTCTGTCTTTCTCCATCTCTTTCCAATTCCATAGGGGCATTTCCCTCTGTCTGTTTATGCCTTAGATCTAATAGTGACAGTTACCAGCACTTAACTTTCTTGATATTAGTTGCTTGGAAGGGGGGAAAAAAAGTTGGACGAGAACCTACATAAAAGCCATTGGCTATTTCCTATGTTCCAAAACAAGTCAGCTGCAAAGATTCATTTAGATGAAATGAACTTAAGGAGACTGCATATATCCATCACAGAGAAATGATAAGCATTTGAGATGATGAATATGTAATTACTCTAATTTGATCATTACACAATGTATACATGTCCTGAAACATCACAATAACTCATAAACATGTACAATTTATTATGTACCAATGAAATAATTTTTTAAAACAGTGGAAAAAAAGTAGAAAGCTGTAAGAGAACATTGCTCCCATCTCTAACAAAAAGAAAAAGGTAGATAGATAACCCCGAAGAAATCATGAATTTTTTAGCTCACAGAGCAGTGAGGTCAGAAGGTAATCAGATAAGGTAACTTCTACAGGGTAACAAACTCCTCTGAAGAGATGGAACACATGAACCACTTCAACTTTGGCAATGTCTAGAAAAAAAGCGACATCACTATAAACAACTAAGAATTTAACAAACTCTTAAGGGCCAAGCGTGCACAAGAGCATTTAGAATTCCTGAAAGCCTCACACACAAAGGCTTTTGTGCCCATGCACCAGTACTTCCTTCATATTCTTGCACCTCTTGAAATGCTTACGAGAAATACTGTGAGCAAGGCAGACCTGAGAAAGGTCCACTGGTGGGACATGTGCGCCAGGCCTGCACCGAGACTGGAGGGTAGAGCAGGAATACCATGCGAAGTCCAGCCACACCTGGGCCTGCAGGAGTACAGCATGATATCCTCCTGCTGGGGTACAGTGAGAAACTTGACCACTCCACAGATCCAACCCTAAGACAAAAGGCTTCGGTTGCTGGGGAGGGGCAGCAAAGTCCTCCCCCCAGCACCCAGAGTCTGTGCTGATAATGGGCAAAGACTAACTGCTGCTGCACTGACACTCGGCAAAGGCTAGCTCAGTCCTGGGGAAGGAACAGAGAACCTAGTCATACCCAGATTCTGCGCTGGTACAAAACAGTGATCCCGCACTGGCAGAGAGGAAGGAAAATACTCACATCCTACAGCCTCTGCCCTGCTCTCCTTTCACCCCTACTGAGAGAAGGCAAAGCTCAGCTGCCATGGAGAGGAGAGGCAAGAAACCTGCCTGCATTCAAGATCCTGCACTGAGCAGGAGGCAGAAAGTGTCTTCCTGAGGAAGTGACAGAAGCATTGAGGAAGCTCCTGGGGCTCAGGGGCTTATCACCTTCCTAAGGCTGAGGCTGAAACAGGAAAACTGCAAAAACCCTTTCTATCCCCAATACAAGTCTTGTGGGATAGGAGCAATGGAAAAAGACCCTACATATCCATATCCATATCCATATCCATATCCATATCCATACACATATACATATACATGGTAAGCTGTCAACTAAGAATGGAACAAGAATAAGAAAGTCTCTAGCATTGCAAGCCCTACATTAAAAACAAAGTAGCAGTGGCTCACAATTGGAAGAATTTGAAGTCTCTGGGACTCTGATGATAACAGCAACAATACACTCCCAAAGCCAGCTCAACTACTAATACTAACTAGAATAACTCAAACTAATTGCCTGCCAGAAAAAATGCACCCACTTCTGAGTGTACTATTCATCTGTATGTAATGTGTGACATTCAATCAAAAATCACAAGACACATCTTTTAAAAAAAAGATAAAACAACTCATTGTCAAAAGAGAAAAGAGCAACACAACCAGACATTCAGATGGTCCATATGTTGGAACTATCAGGCAGGAATGTTAATGCATAATATTTTTAAAAATCTAGCAGGAAATGTGGATGACACTTAACAGATGGAAAATTTCAGCACAGAGGCTGGAACTCTAAAACAAAATCTAAAGGAAATATCAAAAATGGAAAACATAACATCAGAATGAAGAATTCCTCCAATGGGCTCATCAGCAGACTGGACATAAACGGAAAGACTCTGCAAACATTAAAAAAAAAAAAAAAAAAAGACCAACAGAAATTATCCAAACGAAACAAAATAAAAAAAAAAAAGAGAAAAATTGAATGGTATATCTAAAAGCTCTGGGACAACATGATCTAACATATTTGTAACTGGAATTCCAGAAGAAGAGATATTTGAAGAGAGAATGGTTGAAAACCTGTCAAAATTAATTTAGAGACCTCCAAGCAGGAAAAATATAAGGAAAACCAAATCACAGTCAAACTGCTAAGAACCTCAAGGGAAAATCTTAAAGGCAATCAGAGAAGAGACCTGACATCCTGCTATGGTTTGATGCTTACCCCCTCCAGACTTCTTGTTGAGATCTGATCCTCAGGGTTGGAGGTGGGGCCTAAGGGAAGGTGTCCACCATGAGGGATCTCTTAGGAATAGATTAAAGCCCTCACTAGGGGGTGAGTGAGTTCTTTTTCTATCCCTTTCTGTGAGAGCCGGGGGTTAAAAAGATCCTGGCAACCCCCCCTTCCTCGTCCCTTGTCCTCTACCACGCCATCTCGTGCAGAATGCCTCCCCTTTCCCTTGAACACGAGTGGAAGCAGCTTGAGGCCCTCACCAGACGCTGATGCCCTAACTTGAACCTGAGAGCACCAAAAGCATCTAAGCAAATAAACCTTTTTTGTTGACAAATTACCCAGCCTCGTGTATTCCTTTATACCAACATAAAAACTATGAGAAAAAGTTAAGAATGATAGCAGAGTTCTTTCTCATCTATGCAAACTAGAGGAGTGACATCTTTAAAATGATGAAAAGAAATCTGTCAAGCTAGAAATGTATACCTAATGATAATGTATCTATAAGTGAGGGCAAAAATAAAGACATTTTCAGAAAATCAAAGCTTGTTTATAGTGAACAAACTTGCACTACAAAAAAAAAAAAAGGTTAACTGAAGTTCTGGAGAAATCTGAATCAACACAAAGGAATAACAAGCACTGAGAATGGTAAATCTATGGGTGAATATTAAGGGTTTTTTTTCATTTTCTAAATCATTTTAAAAGTGACTGCATAAAGCAAAAACAGTAACATACTGTGGGGTTTAAAGCTTTTGTAAAAGTAAAATGAATAACGATAATAGCACAAGACACAGAAAAGGAAAACGGAAGCATATTTTTATAAAGTTCTGGTCAGGAATAGTGGCTCATGCCTGTAATCCCAGCACTTTGGGAGGCCAAGCTGGGAGGATTTGCTTTAGCCCAAGAGATCGAGACCAAAACGGGCAACATGGTGAGACCCCCGTCTCTACAAAAAGATCTAAAAATGAGTCAGGCATGGAGGCGAATGCCTATAATCCCAGCTACTCGGAAAGCTGAGGCAGAAGGACAGCCTGAGCCCAGAGGTCAAGAATGCAATGAGCCGTCATGCCACTGCACTCCAGTCTGGGTGACAGAGACTCTGACTCAAAAAATAAAAATTAAAATAAAGTTCTTATACTATTTGTGAAACAGTATTTTATCTGAAAGACAACTGTGGTAAGTTAGAAATGTATATCATGAATCCTTAGAGCAACGTCCAGCAAAAAAGTATAAAGAATAAGTCAACCATCCTCATGGATTGGAAGAATCAACATTGTTAAGATGTCCATCCTATCCAAGGCAATCTACAAATTTAACACAATACCCATTAAATTACCAGCAGCATTCTCCTCAGACCTGGAAACAACAATACAAGAATTCATATGGAAACATAAATGACCACAAATAGCCAACATAATCCTCAGCAAAAAAAATAAAAAAAAAAAAAGCGGGAGGTATCAGACTCCCAGACTTTAAACTTTATTATAAAGCTACAATAATCAAAACAGCTTGGTATTGGTACAAGAACAGACATACAGACCAATGGAACAGGATAGAGGTTCCAGAAGCAAAACCTCATTTCTCAACCAACTCATCTTCGACAAAGCCTCCACCACCAATCACTGGAAAGAGAAGACCCTATTCAGTAAATGGTGCTGGGAAAACTGTCTGACCACATGCAGAAGATTAAAACAAGACCCCTACCAATGCCATACACAAAAATCAACTCTAAATGGATCAAAGACCTAAACGTAAAACCTACAACTATAAGAATCTTAGAAGATGCAAGAGACACCCTGATGGAAATTGGAACTGACAACCAATTCCTGGTCAAAACCTCAAGTGCCCATGCTATAAGAGATAAGATAGACAGCCGGGCTCAGTGACTCAGCCTATAATCCTGTGCTTTGGGAGGCTGAGGTGAGTGGATTGCCCGAGCCTGTGGGTTCGAGACCCGCCTGGCCAACTTGGCAAGACCTCATCTTTACAATAAATCAAAAAATTAGCCAGATGTGGTAGCACGCGCCTATAGTTCCAGCTAGTTGGAAGGCTGAGGTGGAAGGATCGCCGGAGCCCAGTAGGTCAAGGCTGGGTGAAAGAGTGAGACTCCAACTCAAAAAAAAGATAGACAAATGGAACCTCATCAAACTGACAAGCTTCTGCAAAGCCAAAGAAACCATTGAGAGAGTAGGAAGACAGCCCACAGAACGGGAAAAAAATATCTGCCAACTGTATGTCTGACAAAGGCCTAGCATTAAGGATCTACAAGGAATTCAAACAGGCCTTAAAAGAAAAAGACAAACAGCCCCATTACAAAGTGGGTAAAAGGCATGAAGAGACACTTCTCAAAAGAAGACATACAAGCAGCCAACAGATACATGAAAAAATACTCAGTTTCACTAGTCATCAAAGAAATGGAAATTAAAACCACACTGAGACACCACCTAACTCCAGTTAGGATGGCCATCATCAATAACTCAAAAAACAACAGATGCTGGAGAGGCTGAGGGGAAAAGGGAGCACTTCTACACTGTTGGTGGGAGTGTAAACTAGTACAACCTCTGTGGAAAACAGTTTGGTGATTCCTAAAAGATCTAAAAATTGACCTCCCATAGATCCCACAATCCCCCTACTGGGAATACACCCAGGAATACACTCAAAAGCACTCAAATCACTCTTTGAAAAAGATACCTGCACATGAATTTTTATTGCAGCATTATTCACAATACCAAAAACATAAAACCGACCATGCTGCCCATAGAAAGAGAACTGGATAAAAAAAATGTGGTACATATTCACGATGGAATATTACACAGCCACAAAGAAGAACAAAACTAGGAACTTCGCAGCAACCTGGAAGGACTTAGTCTATAGTGCTGAGTGATCTATCACAGAAACAAAGAACTGAGTACCACATGTTCTCACTCATAAGCAGACCTTTAACAACTACCGTAATACTATAAGAAAGGGATTGACAGTAGTGGGAAACTGCCAGGGGAGAGGGGGCACATGAGACTACCTACATAATGAACATTTGTATATCTAACCCCGAATTGAACCCCACATATTTAAAATTAAAACAAAGAAAAGAATAAGTTAAATCGTGGCAATAAAATGGCTTCATTAAAATATAGTGATGACTATATCAGCAATGGATAGATCTAGGTAGGCGAAGAACTTATGAAATTCACTTCAGCACTCTTGCAACTTTTTTGGAAATAAAAAAGCTTAATTAAGTAACACCTAATGACAAAAATGGCCCTTAAGAAATCTTCAACATTTACCTAATCCCCACAGCATGCAGAGTCTACAAAAGAAAATACAAAACTAAACAAAGGAAAGAGAGCATCTATGATCCCCGTCAGGCTGTTGCTCATTCTCAAGTGGGGCTAAAACTGAAATAACAGACCATGAATCTATATCAGAGAACTGTCCAGAAATAACAAAGTTTCTGATTAAGGAATTCATATATTCCCTAACTCCCGGGGCCAATAATATGAAACATCTAAAATGAAAGTCCTTTAACTGGAGAATATCTTGTGAAATCATTGGAATTTCTATACCATACTGTGGTTTAAAAGTCCTGCACATCCTGTAAAGACCCAGTTACTCCAAAGGCAGAGGAAGAAGGATCCCTTCAGCCCAGGAGGCAGAGTCCAGCCTGGGCAACATAGTGAGACCCCATCTCTACAACATCATTTGAAAATAAAAAATTCTACATATATCAAAATCTACACTATTCAAAGAACACTTCTTGAACACTAACCATGAGACATGCCCTCAGCTAGATGCAGGGGATATAGAGATAGAATTTGCATATTAATAATCTGAAATTCAATTTAATAATAAAGAAATATAAAAAGTAGGCAAAAACATAACAAACATTCTGACAGGTCCTATGCACCCAGTACTGTGGGAAAATGCCCAAGGGAAAGAGAAAGTCAAGAGGGTCAGAGTGGAATTTTCAAAGAGACCTCAGGAAAGAAGGTGAGAATTGAGGATGTCAAACAATGTAGGAAGAGCAACAGCCCAACATCATTGAAAAGGTGAGAGAGGACTGATAAGAGCACATAAAGGGATTTACTTAGAAAATGTCTTGGGAAGAATGATGTCATTAAAAGGAGTATGTCTTTCTGATACAAGAGAAAGAAAAGACAAGAGTACAGATACCATATATCAGAACATTGCCTTGTTTGACCTCAGGTAGGAGCGTGCATATCAGGCAACACACATTTCTCACTATTTCGATCAAAAAATCACTGCAAGTGTTGACACTGAGAAAACAAATAAGTGTTACAGAGTAGGTAAATCTGCAAATATAAAATCCATGAATAATGAGGATCAACCACATTCACAAAAATTTATACTACCACCGACTTATGAGTAAATTTCAAAAGGTTTATTGTAAATGAATCTAGAAATCTAAAAAATTTCTAATATAAGTATAAATACTACTTCTTGAGATCAATTTGCCAACTTCTAAAAAACAGTTTCAAAATATGAAAAATACAGACCGAATTTTTTTGTCACTTTTTCAGTGGCCTCAAGCAGGGCTCTTCAATTTACTAGTACATGGCCAGCAGCATTAGGAGGAATCAAAGTATATGCATTCCTAAATTATAAATGAAATCCATTCAATCCCATTTGGAATACCTAATCTGCTCAATTTTTAGCAGTAGAGCCACTAGTCCTTTGCCTGTAATCAACTTTTTTGACATACCATCTATCCACATGGACAGAGTACAGGCCACACATCCCTTACCCTCACTAAGATCAAAAGTTGAATTAAGCCGCCAAATGATGATTTCATGACTTAATATGCCATTACCAATATTGATTACATACTACAATAAAATACATCATATATACTAAAACAGTCTGTCTAGGCTCTCCAGAGCTGAATGAGTGATTCAGCTGCTTGCTCAAAGCTTCACATGTGTAAATCATCTTTAGTTCTTAAGAGGAGAAGGGAGAAAGAGCAATAAGGTAGAAAACTATCAAAACAAAGCCAGAATGGCAAATTCAATACTTTCCTTTTCTTTTTTTTTGGATTCAGGGTCTCACTCTGTCACCCACGTCGGAGTGTAGTGGCATGATGACAACAATCATGGCTCATGGAAGCCTCAACCTCCTGGGCTCAGGAAATTCTTCCACCTTAGCATTCCTGGCACCTGGGACTACAAGCGTGCACCACCATGCCCAGCTGAAATTTTTAAATTTTTTTTTGTAGAGACAGGGTCTCTCTATGTTTCCCAGGCTGGTCTCAAACTCCTGAGCTCAAGCAATCTGTCAGTCTTGGCCTCTCAAAGTGTCCAACCACAAGATTTTTAAAAAGGCAATAACTCCCCTCCACCAGCCCATTTCTTCAACATTCCAACTAACTACTACTACATTACAGCAATTACATACTTAGCAGAAAATGGTGAAAACTAAATGTACAAATTAGGAATCAACATATTCCAGAACATTTTACAGCCTGCTGCCAGTCAAGTGCTCTTTTTATACCATCATTTTTAAGTGCATAACCATGCTCAGCAACCTGAAAATGAAGCAGAAATGATATTACATACTCAAAAAGAGAAAAGTAGTCTGCAAAATATAAACATAAAAACTGAAAGGACAGAGCCCAAAATGGAATGTGTCTTTCTGGTCTCCTTGAGTTCCCCACAATAATATTTACCCAACAATCTTTTCTTAGAACCCCGGCCAAGTCACAAGACACTGAGATTAATATCTCCTAAAGAATTTGTCTTTCAGCTAACAGACCTGCCTCTCTCATCTGTGTGACTAACCCACCCATCTGCCTCCCATCCATTCCTGTGACATCAGTTCCTGTGCTACCTGTCCCCCTTTGTGATGACATAAAACAGACCACCACTCAATCACCTTAACAACCTGCCCCCATCAAAGGAAAGGTTTAAAAAGCATTCAGCCTCAAGCAGTGTCCACCATACTTTTGTTAAGTTTTGGCCCCCTCCTTAATCTTAGGGAGGTGAATCTTCTCTCTTTCCCTCTAATCTACTTTCTAAATAAACTATATTTTCCAATCTAATTTCTGTGCAATTATATGCATCTTACCCACAGCATCAGCTCACTGACCTAACAAAAACCCACACCAAATTACATATTTTCTAAGATTTCTTGAAGAGACTGTGTCTCCCTCATCCTGATCACCTGAATTCAGACCTAATCTAAAAATAAGGAACTGTTAGAAAATGAATATTTTTAAAAAGGGAAAAATATGACACTATAATTGCTTTCCTGTAGTAGAATTCTGAATAAAACTTGGGTCCAAACATTATCTCGACCTTCGAGGCTAAAGATGGCATACATTCCCCCATTAAGAATGTTTTATTCTATCAGTAGCCAGGCGCGATGGCTCATGCGTGTAATCCCAGCACTTTGGGGGGTGGAGGCGAGAGGACTGCCTGAGTCCAAGGGTTCGAGACTAGCTTGGGCAACATGGCGAGACCTCATTTCTATAATAATTCAAAAAGTCAGAGGTGGCTCATGTCTGTAGTTCCAGCTATTTGGAAGGCTGAGGAGGAAGGATCACCTGAGCCCAGTATGCAGAGGCTGTGGTGGACATGAGCATGCCACTGCACTCCAGCCTGGTTGCCAGAGTGAGACTCTGACTTTAAAAAAAAAAAAAACCACTATCAATAATATTTTAAATTAGAACAACTTTGGAACAAAAACACAAAACAATTACATTTAGTCATGTATTCTTAGTTTCATTTGGGATTACGTAAGAAGTTACCCACAATCTGCTTGTCTCACGATCATACTACTTTCCATCATTTGTCAACATCTGGGTTCACTTCCTATTACCATCTGAATTTCAGCTAAATGCTTTCCTTGTCCCATTTCAATCCACAGCACCTACCACCAGACTAACCTCTACAAGGCACACTCTGATCACATCGTCCCCATGTCCAAATCCCTTCGACAGCTCACACTGCCAACTAAATGAAGAACACATTTCTCAGTCTGGCTTTTAGGATCATCTACAGTCTGACCTTCCCAGCCTTCTTTCTTGTAATTCTCCAATAGCTAATCTAAGCTCCAGAAGACCTCGGGCTTTTCTGTGCCTGTACCTCTATTTAAGCCTTTCCGTCCACTTAGGTGCACCTCCTCATCTCCTGCTGAAATCCTGCCTGCTGCTTCCAGGCTTATCTCCACCACCAAAGCAGCCCCGACTTTCACAGCCCACTCGACTCCCTCCCTTCACTCTGCTACTGCCTGCTCTGTAGCCTCTTGGGAAACTTCACTCCACCAGTTGCCTAATAGCCATTGATCCCTGCTCCAAGGCCTAAACTGAGGGTTTCCCAGTCAAATAAAAGACCAGATGTCAAAAAGAAAAAAAAAGATACATCTTATTTCTGCAAGGGGGGCAGTGATAGAGAAGGACACATTCCCCAAAAGAAAGTTTAAAACTTCACGATTAAATCAACAACATTACCAGAAGAGGTGCCAAACATTCAAATCCTTACACGAAATAAGGAACTGGGAGCAGTGTCCAGGCTGAGTATCCCAAATCAAAAAACAGAAATGCTCCAAAACCTGAAACTTTTTGAGCTCTGACATGATGCTTAAAGTAAATGTATAATGGAGCATTTCAGATTTCAGATTTTTAGACTCAACCAATAAGTATATAATGCAAATACTCTAAAATCTGAAAAAAAATCAATATTGGAAACACTTCTGATCCCAAGCACTTTGAATAAGGTATACTCAACCTATATTTTCAAACACAGCAATCCAGTCCCTTATCCCCATCAATACGTCAAGTGAATAATAAAGTCTAGCTGTTCTAATCGCGTTCTAATAATGTCTCATTTATCTAAGATCACTAGGACATGAGAGTTCACATGATCAAGTTTTCTGGATAAGTGGTTTCCTATTGCAGGAACAGAGCTCAGGTAGGCCTACAGCCTGGGCCAGCAGAAAGATGCTCATGGGAAACTAGCCTTGACTTCACCCAGTCTAGCAGAAAAAACTCAGGCACAGTTGGGAGGTCATGTTGTACCAGCTACTTGCACCTGGTAAACAAGTAGGCAGCATGAAGGGAGGGTGAGGAGGGCAATAAAAAAAACCCCATAAAATCTTTAAATTGGCAAAATGAGCTTTTTGCAGAATCCTCATGCCAGGTTGCTGGTCCTATCATTTGTGTATCCCTGAGGAACTCAGAGTTGACCACCGTTCTGTCTCAAAGCAAGCTATGTCATCACCTGCTGGAAATTTTCATACCCTTTGCCATTGAAAAAGTCATGCTCTAATTGTGTCTGTTGTTAATTGAATTGTGTCCCCTCAAAATTCATAGGTTAAAGTCCTAACCACCAGTAGCTCAGAATGTGACCTTATTTGGACATAGGGTTGTTGTAGATGGAAAATTAGAGGGGGTCATACCAGAGTAGGGTTAGCCTCTAATAGAAAATAAATCTAGGGTTTGTGTAAAAATGAAAAATCTGGACACAGACAAAAAACACATAGGGAGAATGCCATGTAAAGAGGAAGTCAGCTACTGAGTGACCTACAAGTCAAGGAACTCCAAAGTTTGCCAGCAAGCCACCAGAAGCTAGGCGAGAGACATGGAGCAAATTCTTACTTGCAGTCCTCAGAAGGAACCAACCCTGCTGACACCTTGATCACAGACTTCTAGCCTCCAGAACTATAGGACAATACACTTCTGCTGTTTAAGCCACCCAGTTTGTGATATTTTCTTATGGCAACCACAGGAAACGAATACAGCATTTATTGGTGCCCTTCCATTAACCATATCACCAATCCACTATGACAATCACCACATACCTTTGTAAGTAACCACACTTCTTAAAAATAAGTGCCACATTCATTCAACAAACACATAGTGATGGCCGCTATTTGCCAGGAACCAAAGAGAGAGCAATAAGTAAGAGTGACATGGTCCCTGCCCTCCTACAGGATAACTGACAGCAAACCAAAATTAGAGAATGGTAACTTACAATCATGATAAAAGCAAAAATGAGACATTTCCCATCCTCTTTAAGCAGACAGTAGACAGAGGGAACATGTACGGAGCCTCACTGCACAGTGCCACACCCACCACTGCTGCTCCCACTTCCCCTAGACGTCAGATTGCTGGCTACTATGAAGTCTGCTTGTATCAGCTACTCTCTTGTCTCTCTGCTCACTTCCTCCAGTGCTCCCATTTCTAATTTGGAGCTTCTAACTTTCAATAAGATTTAAAAAATAAAAAATAAATCAAACAACTTATAACAAAAATTGCTGCCAGTGAGAACTGAAGATCTGGCTTTAATGCCGGACTTTCAAGATTCCTTTAGGCTCTCAGAGATATTGTTTCCAACAGAATTCTGTTACGAGGTCCTAAGGAAAAAAGTTATTGTCATATAAACTGGATGTTACTAAATAATTTTATTGTACTAGGTTGCCTGGCAAACACTTGTTTCCTTTCAACGGAAATGTAGAACAGGGATGCTAGTAAAAAAATTTCATTTCAAAAGTTTACTGTTTTCTGAACAGAACATAATGGTTACGTATGGTAGAATTATTGCCCCAAGTCAGAATGATGTAATGTATTGTCCAGTACAAGGTACATTTTTGTCACATGACTGTGAATGATATCACCAAATAACATAGCTATAGAGTTATACAGCATTATAACTGAAAAGCCCAGCAAAATTTTTTGCGTACTTAATAAACATCGCCCACCTCTTATGCATATCCAACAATCGTCCTTTTTGTTGTGCTTTCTAAGTTCTTCTTCAGTGACTTCAATTAACCTGCCTTTTAATCCTGTTAGATCGTTCCCACTTTTGGTCAGTCGAATCCAATCCATAAGACTTCGGCCCTGTTTTAAAGGTACCTAAAAAAGGAAAAAGGGAGAATTAACTCTGGTTTCTTCAAGCTAGTTGTTTTCCCTTCTCCTTCCTGCTGCTTGTCCTCAGACTACTACATTACTGCTAACCCTATTTTCTTTTTTTGAGTTGGAGACTCACTCTGTCACCCAGCTGGAGTGCAGTGGTGCTGATGGGCCCAGGCGATCCTTCTACCTCAGCCCTCCAAGGAGCTGCAACTACAGGCACGTGCCGCCACACCCAGCTATTTTTTTTTTAATTGTAGAGATGAGGACTCACCAAGTTGCCCAGGTTGGTCTCGAACCCATGAGTTCAGGCAATCCTCTCACCTCAGCCTCCCAAAGTGCTGGGACTATAGGTGTGAGCAACTGCCAATCCCATTTTAAAAGACAATAAACCTCAAATTTAAGGATTCTACAAGTCCTTTTACAGCTTTAGGAGGCTGTCAAAGGTGTTTTTGCTGTATTTCAAATTATAAAAAGAACACTACTTGAAATATTTAGGTAGGACTTAGAAACTCTGTCACACAAATTTTCATAATGGCATCATAGCACAGTTCTCCCTCAGTATACTCAGGGGATTGGATCCAGGACTTACCCCCTCCCCCTCCTCCATACCAAAAACTGTAGATGCTCAAGTCCCTGATAGAAAATGTCATGGCCAGGCACAATAGCTCACGCTTGTAATCCCAGCACTTTGGGAGGCTGAGGAGAGAAAACTGACTGAGCCCAGGAATTTGAGACCAGCCTGGGCGACACGGTGAAACCGTCTCCATAACAAAGTTTTTTTTTTTTTTAATTACCCTGGCATGGTGATGCACACCTGTAATCTCAGCTAGTTGGAAGGCTGAGGCAGACGGTCCCAGCAGGTAGAGGCTGTGGTGGCCATGGCCGTACCACAGCTTGAGTGACAGAGTGAGACTCTGACGGATGATGGGTGCTTGGAAACTGTAACTTCAAGCAAAACTATGTAAAATGAAACTAGTTTTACCATAGAGTTAAGCTCCTACAGCATATTTCAGGTCACAAAAATACCACCAGACTCCTAAACAAGACCAAAATATTTCTAATATTTAACACTGAAATAATGTTTGCTATATACACATTTAAGAAAGATTAATTTAAAAGGTAAGATAATCATTTACCCAATTACTTCAGCGCAGGGTCATGGGTGGCCAGAGCTTGCCCCAGCAGCTCAGGGCTCAAGGTGGGACCTGACTCTGGACAGGCTGCCATTCCATCATGGGCACACTCTCTCCCGCCCTGACCCCCACAGGGACGGAGACCATTGACATATGCCAGTTAACCTACATGCACATTTTGGGGCCGTGGGAGGAAACCAGAGCACCTGGAGAAAAACCACATAGGCTTGAGGAGAACATGCAAACTCCACACAGTGGCCCCAGCCACGAACCAACCTTTTTCTCTTCAACGTTTTAACAGTATGATGTTGAATGCAACATTATTAGAGGGCCTGCTGTATACTAGACAACTTCCTCAACTAGGTTCTATTTTCTCAACCTCTACGCATTCCATCCAATCCTGACTAAGCTTCTAACGTGTTCAACACAATCTTGTTTCACAAAGTAAAAAAAAGAACAAACTGAGTTTTCCTTTGAATTGCAGAATAATCTTACTTTGTTCTTTTTGGACCACAGATTCACCTTTGCCATCACCACCTGTATGACTTCTTGTCACTGCCTCTATTTAAATGGATGCTGAGAACACGGTTGGTAGTTTTAATGGAGAAGGGGAGCAACTCAAGTTCTAATTCGGGGTCTCTCTGGAAAGGCCATACTATTCAGCCGATTCAGCGTACAGAAGCGGTCAAACATCAGAGAGCCACATGGCTGGAGGGGTGATACTAGGATCAAGAAATGAAATTTCACAGCAGAACACGACAACAGCCTTTTAGGTGCTGCGGCAATATTTCTTAGCCAGCTTTCTGAGAAACGGAGATAATAAAACCTTTCACTTCACAGGACCATGGTGAAGACTAAATGAGTTCGTACACGCGAAGCACGGAGGACGTCCACCGCCATCAGTAGGAACTTAATAATCTTAGCCGTTACTATTACAGTCGGGTTACAGATCTCTGCACGGCAAATGAAGGCGACAGACCCCTTCACCCGTTGTCTGGCCTAGGACCAGAACTCCAGGTCTAAGTGGAGAAAAATAAGAAAGTCAGTGAAGGTCGCAAATGAGGCTAAGCCTCACGGGTCCGGAAGTGAGAAGAAAAAGGCGCAGACCACGCAGGGAGAAGCCTCGAAAGAGGAAAAAGGAAAACGAAGCTGCGGTTTCAGAATGAGGAACTACCAACTAACAGAAGCGAGCGGCAAGCACGCTGCCGGGATCACAGCCTGCATTAGGTTTTGCAGACCTGGAGTGCTAAACACCTTCGCGTCACCAGGAGTCCCGCAGAAGCTCCCAAGGCAGCAAGTGGCACTGGCAGCAAAGGCAGTGACGCGACGATCGGCACCAGAAGCAGACAGGAGTGCGGCCCGGGGAGACGCCTCCGCCAGCCCGCCCGCCGGGGAGCAGACCCCGGCCCCGCCCCCCACCTCCCCGGCGCCGGAGGTC